>NC_056750.1:485882981-485945481 GCF_019279795.1 Protopterus annectens | reverse complement strand
TATTGAAACTGTAAAGGTGCTGTACTCCCTGTCAGGTTATTGAAACTGTAAAGGTGCTGTACTCCCTGTCAGGGTATTGAAACTGTAAAGGTGCTTTACTCCCTGTCAGTGTATTGAAACTGTAAAGGTGCTGTACTCCCTGTCAGGTTATTGAAACTGTAAAGGTGCTGTACTCCCTGTCAGGGTATTGAAACTGTAAAGGTGCTGTACTCCCTGTCAGGTTATTGAAACTGTAAAGGTGCTGTACTCCTGTCAGGGTATTGAAACTGTAAAGGTGCTGTACTCCCTCTCAGGTTATTGAAACTGTAAAGGTGCTGTACTCCTGTCAGGGTATTGAAACTGTAAAGGTGCTGTACTCCCTCTCAGGGTATTGAAACTGTAAAGGTGCTGTACTCCCTGTCAGGTTATTGAAACTGTAAAGGTGCTGTACTACCTGTCAGGGTATTGAAACTGTAAAGGTGCTGTACTACCTGTCAGGGTATTGAAACTGTAAAGGTTCTGTACTCTTGTCAGGTTATTGAAACTGTAAAGGTTCTGTACTACCTGTCAGGGTATTGAAACTGTAAAGGTGCTGTACTCCCTGTCAGGTTATTGAAACTGTAAGGTGCTGTACTCCCTGTCAGGGTATTGAAACTGTAAAGGTGCTTTACTCCCTGTCAGTGTATTGAAACTGTAAAGGTGCTGTACTCCCTGTCAGGTTATTGAAACTGTAAAGGTGCTGTACTCCCTGTCAGGGTATTGAAACTGTAAAGGTGCTGTACTCCCTGTCAGGTTATTGAAACTGTAAAGGTGCTGTACTCCCTGTCAGGGTATTGAAACTGTAAAGGTGCTGTACTACCTGTCAGGGTATTGAAACTGTAAAGGTGCTGTACTCCCTGTCAGGTTATTGAAACTGTAAAGGTGCTGTACTCCTGTCAGGTTATTGAAACTGTAAAGGTGCTGTACTCCCTGTCAGGTTATTGAAACTGTAAAGGTGCTGTACTCCCTGTCAGGTTATTGAAACTGTAAAGGTGCTGTACTCCTGTCAGGGTATTGAAACTGTAAAGGTGCTGTACTCCCTGTCAGGGTATTGAAACTGTAAAGGTGCTGTACTCCCTGTCAGGTTATTGAAACTGCAAAGGTGCTGTACTCCCTGTCAGGTTATTGAAACTGTAAAGGTGCTGTACTCCTGTCAGGTTATTGAAACTGTAAAGGTGCTGTACTCCCTGTCAGGTTATTGAAACTGTAAAGGTGGGTGCTGTACTCCCTGTCAGGGTATTGAAACTGTAAAGGTGCTGTACTCCCTGTCAGGTTATTGAAACTGTAAAGGTGCTGTACTCCTGTCAGGGTATTGAAACTGTAAAGGTGCTGTACTCCCTGTCAGGTTATTGAAACTGTAAAGGTGCTGTACTCCCTGTCAGGGTATTGAAACTGTAAAGGTGCTGTACTCCCTGTCAGGTTATTGAAACTGTAAAGGTGCTGTACTCCCTGTCAAGTTATTGAAACTGTAAAGGTGCTGTACTCCCTGTCAGGTTATTGAAACTGTAAAGGTGCTGTACTCCTGTCAGGGTATTGAAACTGTAAAGGTGCTGTACTCCTGTCAGGGTATTGAAACTGTAAAGGTGCTGTACTCGCTGTCAGGGTATTGAAACTGTAAAGGTGCTGTACTCCCTGTCAGGTTATTGAAACTGTAAAGGTGCTGTACTCCTGTCAGGGTATTGAAACTGTAAAGGTGCTGTACTCCTGTCAGGGTATTGAAACTGTAAAGGTGCTGTACTCTTGTCAGGTTATTGAAACTGTAAAGGTTCTGTACTACCTGTCAGGGTATTGAAACTGTAAAGGTGCTGTACTCCCTGTCAGGTTATTGAAACTGTAAAGGTGCTGTACTCCTGTCAGGATATTGAAACTGTAAAGGTGCTGTACTCCTGTCAGGTTATTGAAACTGTAAAGGTGCTGTACTCCTGTCAGGTTATTGAAACTGTAAAGGTGCTGTACTCCTGTCAGGTTATTGAAACTGTAAAGGTGCTGTACTCCTGTCAGGGTATTGAAACTGTAAAGGTGCTGTACTCCCTGTCAGGTTATTGAAACTGTAAAGGTGCTGTACTCCTGTCAGGTTATTGAAACTGTAAAGGTGCTGTACTCCCTGTCAGGTTATTGAAACTGTAAAGGTGGGTGCTGTACTCCCTGTCAGGGTATTGAAACTGTAAAGGTGCTGTACTCCCTGTCAGGTTATTGAAACTGTAAAGGTGCTGTACTCCTGTCAGGGTATTGAAACTGTAAAGGTGCTGTACTCCCTGTCAGGTTATTGAAACTGTAAAGGTGCTGTACTCCCTGTCAGGGTATTGAAACTGTAAAGGTGCTGTACTCCCTGTCAAGTTATTGAAACTGTAAAGGTGCTGTACTCCCTGTCAGGGTATTGAAACTGTAAAGGTGCTGTACTCCCTGTCAGGGTATTGAAACTGTAAAGGTGCTGTACTCCCTGTCAGGATATTGAAACTGTAAAGGTGCTGTACTCCTGTCAGGTTATTGAAACTGTAAAGGTGCTGTACTCCTGTCAGGTTATTGAAACTGTAAAGGTGCTGTACTCCTGTCAGGTTATTGAAACTGTAAAGGTGCTGTACTCCTGTCAGGTTATTGAAACTGTAAAGGTGCTGTACTCCTGTCAGGGTATTGAAACTGTAAAGGTGCTGTACTCCCTGTCAGGTTATTGAAACTGTAAAGGTGCTGTACTACCTGTCAGGGTATTGAAACTGTAAAGGTGCTGTACTCCCTGTCAGGTTATTGAAACTGTAAAGGTGCTGTACTCCTGTCAGGTTATTGAAACTGTAAAGGTGCTGTACTACCTGTCAGGTTATTGAAACTGTAAAGGTGCTGTACTCCCTGTCAGGTTATTGAAACTGTAAAGGTGCTGTACTCCTGTCAGGTTATTGAAACTGTAAAGGTGCTGTACTCCTGTCAGGTTATTGAAACTGTAAAGGTGCTGTACTCCCTGCCAAGTTATTGAAACTGTAAAGGTGCTGTACTCCCTGTCAGGGTATTGAAACTGTAAAGGTGCTGTACTCCCTGTCAGGATATTGAAACTGTAAAGGTGCTGTACTCCTGTCAGGTTATTGAAACTGTAAAGGTGCTGTACTCCTGTCAGGTTATTGAAACTGTAAAGGTGCTGTACTCCCTGTCAGGTTATTGAAACTGTAAAGGTGCTGTACTCCTGTCAGGTTATTGAAACTGTAAAGGTGCTGTACTCCTGTCAGGGTATTGAAACTGTAAAGGTGCTGTACTCCTGTCAGGTTATTGAAACTGTAAAGGTGCTGTACTCCCTGTCAGGTTATTGAAACTGTAAAGGTGCTGTACTCCTGTCAGGGTATTGAAACTGTAAAGGTGCTGTACTCCCTCTCAGGGTATTGAAACTGTAAAGGTGCTGTACTCCCTGTCAGGTTATTGAAACTGTAAAGGTGCTGTACTACCTGTCAGGGTATTGAAACTGTAAAGGTGCTTTACTCCCTGTCAGTGTATTGAAACTGTAAAGGTGCTGTACTCCCTGTCAGGTTATTGAAACTGTAAAGGTGCTGTACTCCCTGTCAGGGTATTGAAACTGTAAAGGTGCTGTACTCCCTGTCAGGTTATTGAAACTGTAAAGGTGCTGTACTCCCTGTCAGGGTATTGAAACTGTAAAGGTGCTGTACTACCTGTCAGGGTATTGAAACTGTAAAGGTGCTGTACTCCCTGTCAGGTTATTGAAACTGTAAAGGTGCTGTACTCCTGTCAGGTTATTGAAACTGTAAAGGTGCTGTACTCCCTGTCAGGTTATTGAAACTGTAAAGGTGCTGTACTCCCTGTCAGGTTATTGAAACTGTAAAGGTGCTGTACTCCTGTCAGGGTATTGAAACTGTAAAGGTGCTGTACTCCCTGTCAGGGTATTGAAACTGTAAAGGTGCTGTACTCCCTGTCAGGTTATTGAAACTGTAAAGGTGCTGTACTCCCTGTCAGGTTATTGAAACTGTAAAGGTGCTGTACTCCTGTCAGGTTATTGAAACTGTAAAGGTGCTGTACTCCCTGTCAGGTTATTGAAACTGTAAAGGTGGGTGCTGTACTCCCTGTCAGGGTATTGAAACTGTAAATGTGCTGTACTCCCTGTCAGGTTATTGAAACTGTAAAGGTGCTGTACTCCTGTCAGGGTATTGAAACTGTAAAGGTGCTGTACTCCCTGTCAGGTTATTGAAACTGTAAAGGTGCTGTACTCCCTGTCAGGGTATTGAAACTGTAAAGGTGCTGTACTCCCTGTCAGGTTATTGAAACTGTAAAGGTGCTGTACTCCCTGTCAAGTTATTGAAACTGTAAAGGTGCTGTACTCCCTGTCAGGGTATTGAAACTGTAAAGGTGCTGTACTCCCTGTCAGGTTATTGAAACTGTAAAGGTGCTGTACTCCTGTCAGGGTATTGAAACTGTAAAGGTGCTGTACTCCTGTCAGGGTATTGAAACTGTAAAGGTGCTGTACTCGCTGTCAGGGTATTGAAACTGTAAAGGTGCTGTACTCCCTGTCAGGTTATTGAAACTGTAAAGGTGCTGTACTCCTGTCAGGGTATTGAAACTGTAAAGGTGCTGTACTCCTGTCAGGGTATTGAAACTGTAAAGGTGCTGTACTCTTGTCAGGTTATTGAAACTGTAAAGGTTCTGTACTACCTGTCAGGGTATTGAAACTGTAAAGGTGCTGTACTCCCTGTCAGGTTATTGAAACTGTAAAGGTGCTGTACTCCTGTCAGGATATTGAAACTGTAAAGGTGCTGTACTCCTGTCAGGTTATTGAAACTGTAAAGGTGCTGTACTCCTGTCAGGTTATTGAAACTGTAAAGGTGCTGTACTCCTGTCAGGTTATTGAAACTGTAAAGGTGCTGTACTCCTGTCAGGGTATTGAAACTGTAAAGGTGCTGTACTCCCTGTCAGGTTATTGAAACTGTAAAGGTGCTGTACTCCTGTCAGGTTATTGAAACTGTAAAGGTGCTGTACTCCCTGTCAGGTTATTGAAACTGTAAAGGTGGGTGCTGTACTCCCTGTCAGGGTATTGAAACTGTAAAGGTGCTGTACTCCCTGTCAGGTTATTGAAACTGTAAAGGTGCTGTACTCCTGTCAGGGTATTGAAACTGTAAAGGTGCTGTACTCCCTGTCAGGTTATTGAAACTGTAAAGGTGCTGTACTCCCTGTCAGGTTATTGAAACTGTAAAGGTGCTGTACTCCCTGTCAAGTTATTGAAACTGTAAAGGTGCTGTACTCCCTGTCAGGGTATTGAAACTGTAAAGGTGCTGTACTCCCTGTCAGGGTATTGAAACTGTAAAGGTGCTGTACTCCCTGTCAGGATATTGAAACTGTAAAGGTGCTGTACTCCTGTCAGGTTATTGAAACTGTAAAGGTGCTGTACTCCTGTCAGGTTATTGAAACTGTAAAGGTGCTGTACTCCTGTCAGGTTATTGAAACTGTAAAGGTGCTGTACTCCTGTCAGGTTATTGAAACTGTAAAGGTGCTGTACTCCTGTCAGGGTATTGAAACTGTAAAGGTGCTGTACTCCTGTCAGGTTATTGAAACTGTAAAGGTGCTGTACTACCTGTCAGGGTATTGAAACTGTAAAGGTGCTGTACTCCCTGTCAGGTTATTGAAACTGTAAAGGTGCTGTACTCCTGTCAGGTTATTGAAACTGTAAAGGTGCTGTACTACCTGTCAGGTTATTGAAACTGTAAAGGTGCTGTACTCCCTGTCAGGTTATTGAAACTGTAAAGGTGCTGTACTCCTGTCAGGTTATTGAAACTGTAAAGGTGCTGTACTCCTGTCAGGTTATTGAAA
The DNA here is from genome assembly GCF_019279795.1 of Protopterus annectens. Classification (NCBI taxonomy): domain Eukaryota; kingdom Metazoa; phylum Chordata; order Ceratodontiformes; family Protopteridae; genus Protopterus; species Protopterus annectens. The sequence continues at coordinate 485,939,670 of NC_056750.1, read as the reverse complement.
CTGTAAAGGTGCTGTACTCCCTGCCAAGTTATTGAAACTGTAAAGGTGCTGTACTCCCTGTCAGGGTATTGAAACTGTAAAGGTGCTGTACTCCCTGTCAGGATATTGAAACTGTAAAGGTGCTGTACTCCTGTCAGGTTATTGAAACTGTAAAGGTGCTGTACTCCTGTCAGGTTATTGAAACTGTAAAGGTGCTGTACTCCCTGTCAGGTTATTGAAACTGTAAAGGTGCTGTACTCCTGTCAGGTTATTGAAACTGTAAAGGTGCTGTACTCCTGTCAGGGTATTGAAACTGTAAAGGTGCTGTACTCCTGTCAGGTTATTGAAACTGTAAAGGTGCTGTACTCCCTGTCAGGTTATTGAAACTGTAAAGGTGCTGTACTCCTGTCAGGTTATTGAAACTGTAAAGGTGCTGTACTCCCTGTCAGGGTATTGAAACTGTAAAGGTGCTGTACTCCTGTCAGGTTATTGAAACTGTAAAGGTGCTGTACTCCTGTCAGGGTATTGAAACTGTAAAGGTGCTGTACTCCCTGTCAGGTTATTGAAACTGTAAAGGTGCTGTACTCCTGTCAGGGTATTGAAACTGTAAAGGTGCTGTACTCCCTGTCAGGTTATTGAAACTGTAAAGGTGCTGTACTCCTGTCAGGGTATTGAAACTGTAAAGGTGCTGTACTACCTGTCAGGGTATTGAAACTGTAAAGGTGCTGTACTCCTGGCAGGTTATTGAAACTGTAAAGGTGCTGTACTCCTGTCAGGTTATTGAAACTGTAAAGGTGCTGTACTCCTGTCAGGTTATTGAAACTGTAAAGGTGCTGTACTCCCTGTCAGGTTATTGAAACTGTAAAGGTGCTGTACTCCCTGTCAGGATATTGAAACTGTAAAGGTGCTGTACTCCCTGTCAGGTTATTGAAACTGTAAAGGTGCTGTACTCCTGTCAGGTTATTGAAACTGTAAAGGTGCTGTACTCCCTCTCAGGTTATTGAAACTGTAAAGGTGCTGTACTCCTGTCCGGTTATTGAAACTGTAAAGGTGCTGTACTCCCTGTCAGGGTATTGAAACTGTAAAGGTGCTGTACTCCTGTCAGGTTATTGAAACTGTAAAGGTGCTGTACTCCTGTCAGGTTATTGAAACTGTAAAGGTGCTGTACTACCTGTCAGGGTATTGAAACTGTAAAGGTGCTGTACTCCCTCTCAGGTTATTGAAACTGTATAGGTGCTGTACTCCTGTCAGGTTATTGAAACTGTAAAGGTGCTGTACTCCTGTCAGGTTATTGAAACTGTAAAGGTGCTGTACTCCTGTCAGGTTATTGAAACTGTAAAGGTGCTGTACTCCCTGTCAGGTTATTGAAACTGTAAAGGTGCTGTACTCCTGTCAGGTTATTGAAACTGTAAAGGTGCTGTACTACCTATCAGGTTATTGAAACTGTAAAGGTGCTGTACTCCTGTCAGGTTATTGAAACTGTAAAGGTGCTGTACTCCCTGTCAGGTTATTGAAACTGTAAAGGTGCTGTACTCCCTGTCAGGTTATTGAAACTGTAAAGGTGCTGTACTCCTGTCAGGTTATTGAAACTGTAAAGGTGCTGTACTCCTGTCAGGTTATTGAAACTGTAAAGGTGCTGTACTCCTGTCAGGTTATTGAAACTGTAAAGGTGCTGTACTCCTGTCAGGTTATTGAAACTGTAAAGGTGCTGTACTCCTGTCAGGTTATTGAAACTGTAAAGGTGCTGTACTCCTGTCAGGTTATTGAAACTGTAAAGGTGCTGTACTCCTGTCAGGTTATTGAAACTGTAAAGGTGCTGTACTCCCTGTCAGGTTATTGAAACTGTAAAGGTGCTGTACTCCCTGTCAGGTTATTGAAACTGTAAAGGTGCTGTACTCCCTGTCAGGTTATTGAAACTGTAAAGGTGCTGTACTACCTGTCAGGATATTGAAACTGTAAAGGTGCTGTACTCTTGTCAGGTTATTGAAACTGTAAAGGTGCTGTACTCCCTGTCAGGGTATTGAAACTGTAAAGGTGCTGTACTCCCTGTCAGGTTATTGAAACTGTAAAGGTGCTGTACTCCCTGTCAGGTTATTGAAACTGTAAAGGTGCTGTACTCCTGTCAGGTTATTGAAACTGTAAAGGTGCTGTACTCCCTGTCAGGTTATTGAAACTGTAAAGGTGCTGTACTCCTGTCAGGGTATTGAAACTGTAAAGGTGCTGTACTCCCTGTCAGGTTATTGAAACTGTAAAGGTGCTGTACTCCTGTCAGGTTATTGAAACTGTAAAGGTGCTGTACTCCTGTCAGGTTATTGAAACTGTAAAGGTGCTGTACTCCCTGTCAAGTTATTGAAACTGTAAAGGTGCTGTACTACCTGTCAGGTTATTGAAACTGTAAAGGTGCTGTACTCCCTCTCAGGTTATTGAAACTGTAAAGGTGCTGTACTCCTGTCAGGTTATTGAAACTGTAAAGGTGCTGTACTCCTGTCATGTTATTGAAACTGTAAAGGTGCTGTACTCCCTGTCAGGTTATTGAAACTGTAAAGGTGCTGTACTCCCTGTCAAGTTATTGAAACTGTAAAGGTGCTGTACTCCCTGTCAGGGTATTGAAACTGTAAAGGTGCTGTACTCCTGTCAGGGTATTGAAACTGTAAAGGTGCTTTACTCCCTGTCAGGTTATTGAAACTGTAAAGGTGCTGTACTCCCTGTCAGGTTATTGAAACTGTAAAGGTGCTGTACTCCTGTCAGGTTATTGAAACTGTAAAGGTGCTGTACTCCCTGTCAGGTTATTGAAACTGTAAAGGTGCTGTACTCCCTGTCAGGTTATTGGACTGCGGCATTCCTTTAGTCTGCTAACTCAGTATTGCAGGCAGGGTACCCATAAACATCCTGGTTATTGTAGGAAAGCATAATATCACAGAAAAAAATGCAAGGCCTCCCTTTACCAGCAGGTAATATATTAATTATATAGCTTATATAGCTAAATTACATATCCCTATGGCATGTATTTTCAAAGCAGCTTAATTCTTACTGCTATAATTGTGACATTTTACAAGGATAACTGTTTCTGTGTGGATTGAAAAATGCTTCACTGCAGTCTGATGCATACCGTCCTTTAATACATTTAATATTTGCAATATATATATTTTCCTTGATTAACGTACGTAATGAAGTGTGCTTATTTATTTCATTTCATTTTATTGACTATTTAGGTGTGATGATAACAAGTAACCCCATTTCAGACAGGGCCTCTGCTTGAAACAACTGGGTTTCTAGAGGGTAAATCAAAACACAGTAACACAGACAAGAACATGCAGTACAAAATGAAAAACAGTATTGCAATTACACACTTCACTTGGCCAGGGAAGCAAGGCCCTAAAGATATGCATACTAGTCAAAAGAATGAAGAATAAATAAGACAAGTGGCAGAATTACACAACACCAATATATTTACACAGAAACGCAATTCTTAGCAGACATTAGCAGCCAAAATATACAATTGTTGGATTTCTATTTTGGTGAAGCATTGCTTGCAGATCTGAGAAATAGTAGTTCTTGAAGTTTATATTTTCATCATCTTGTGTACAATTTGTATAAACACATCACATCTTTATATACACTTTTTAAACAAAACTGTGAACAAATACTGAACATAGTATATTCATAAAACAACAGTCACAAAGAAAGCTACTGCACCTCTGTCGGTAAATGCTGAGCTGGATAAAGCACCAAAAAACAAAATTATAGCAACGAAGTACCAGCAACAGCAACCATGCATGAATATAGTTCTTCTTCTATCTATGAACTGTGATAGGTGAGGTGTTATTTAAATACTTGTAACAACTCAGTCTATTGTGGTCTGATGAAGCTCCCGTGAAAGCGCTTACCATTGATACTGAGTGCACTCTGGATTAAAATTGCTGTTTTTCTTTTAAAAATTATCTGAGTCGTTTTGTGGTGGAACTTTATGGTTTACTTTTATTGATAGAAGAAGAACTATATTCATGCATGGTTGCTGTTGCTGGTACTTTGTTGCTATAATAGTATATTCATAGTTGTAATGGATTCTTACATATAAAGATGCATTAAGAGCTGATTAACTTATTCACTCTCTTACAACTTTGAATGCCAGAAGTCTAGCATGAGTCTTCTGCCGAAGTACAGGAAAACCACATTTCTGCACATAAACCTGAATCTTATCACTTACAACTGTCGAACATCAAAGTCAGTTCTAGCATACACAGCAGTTCATAATGTTTTCTATCATTAGCTCTGTAATTGAATGGTATGACTGAGATGTAACTCTTGTTGCATTAGAGCAGTGCAGTTTGAACCAACACCCTGGGTTTAAAAGTATTTATTATTAACATGTGTCCCTAGTGGCATAAAAATTGCTGCTGTGTTTCTGAAATTGCACATGCAGTTAAATATTTACAAATGCTGGCGTGTTCTGCATAATAGCTAAATTTCTTCTCAAGAATCTGTAGTATGTAAATTTGGGTAAGAATTGTTACCCCATTCAGGTATAGGCCACTGTATTTGACATAAGATGCATTGAAAGCAGACTCTTTGAAGACAACTGATGCCCCATGATGCGACACACCAGTTTACTGTCCTTTAGTAGCAATATTAATGTTCTTTTTTTCCAGCTGGACTTTGTGAGATAACGTAGTAGGTTTAGGTTTTCTTTTAGCTCACAGTGACCTCTACGGTCATAAATAATTTAATTTCATAGCTACTGTCTCTTATTCATCTACCGTTACTTATGAGATGGGCCATGTAGAAGGCCTTCTGTACAATGGAGGCAACATGGTGGTCAAAAGACAAGTTGCTCTGAACTTGGGTACCCAAGACCTTCATGACTGATTGCATGTTTAGTACATTGTTATTAAGGTGACAATTAGTGGGGATGCAGTTTTCCCCAAAGGGGATAATGATGCATTTCTTGGCAGTCAGTTTGAGGCTATGCTTCTGGTACCAGCCATTAGTTTGGATAAGGTCCTCTTGGATGTTGTTCACATCATTAGGGGGATTTAAGACGGCACCCAGCGTGTATCCATCTGCAAGCTGGGTCAGCCACAGACCACTAGTTTTGACTTGCACCTCAGAAAAGGGGACTATATTATAATATCTACATCTTAAAATTTCCAGTCTCACTAGTTCAACATGAAAATTTCCAACTCCAAGGTTCCCAAATGGCCAAATCACCGATTTCTTTAAATCGGTTGGCCTTTCTGTTACACCTGCTCTTTCTCTGACTGTAGTGCGGTCTTGGAGTTAGAATATTTAGTTAGTGGGGGTGTGAGGGGTGAATCCCCCCACTTAAATATGTTTGTTTTTGTGTGGCATTGGTGTTTGACCAACCGATTTCTCTCTGTTTGAAAGAAAACAGTGATTTGGCCATTCAGGAACCATGGAGTTTGACATTTTCATGTTGAACAAGTGTGATTTGACATTTTAAGATGTTGATATTATAATGTAGACCCCAGAAAAGTATATCCCAAACAGTAGAGGCCCCAAGACTGATCCTTGGGGTACGGTGCCCATTACAGGTAAACTATTAGAGGCTCCTTCCCCTATTTTGACTGAGTGGGTTCTATCATTGAGCCAGTTAGCTACCCATCTGGTAACATATGGGTTGATGACTAACTGGGAGAGTTTATCTATTATTCCCAAGTGGGGAATAGTGTTGAAGGCTTTGTTTATGTCAAGGTATCCATGTGCACCATCCTCCCTGGCTTTCATGACTGTTTCATGGAAGTTGACCAAGTTTAACAGGCATGATCTCTCTTTGACATAACCAAACTGTGAATGGTAATGTGTTTGGAGGTTGTCAATGTCCTTATTTATAAGGGCCATGATAATGCATTCCATGGCCTTGCAGATCAGGCTAGTTAGGCTGATGGACCTGTAATTACCTGGGTCGGTAGACGCTTCACTTTTGTGTAGAGTGATGACAGTGGCTGTCCTCCATTCAGCTGAGATGACGCCAGTGCTGAGGCTTTGGTTAAATAAGGATGATTAATGATGCTGAGAGCTCTTAGCTGAGTTCATGTAGGATGCAGCCAGGGATTCTGTCAGATCTCATGGAGACTGTTTTTTTTTGCCTTTGAGAGGGCATTGAAGACCTGCTCCCTGGTGATGAGGGGAGGGGGACAGGTGCTGGAGATGTCCTGGTTTACTGATGGGGGGACGGGGGGGGGGTGAAGTTTTCACTGAACCTGTCTGCCAGCAGGTTGGCTATATCTACAGCATTTGTGTATGTGGTGTTCTTGACCACCAGTTCAGAGCAGGTTTGGCTGTTGCCTTTGAAATTGCAGACGTGTGAAAATGGCCTTGTGATTGTTCTTAGTGAATGAGGCCAATTTGGACTCGAAGTTAGCCTTAGAGGATTTCACCAATGACCTTATCAGTTGCTCAGACAAAGGAGAGATTGCTTCCAACTTGTCACCTGCTCCTTCTTGGTCCTAGACAGTAATTTTCCCTTTTATTATAGCGTTTGTTTATTGTTGCTGTCTACCAGGCAGGTTTACCCTTCCTTTAGGAAGATGATTTGGTTCTGTCAGGTATTGCTGAGTCCATGCAGCTATGTAGGTGCGCATATAGTTTTTTGGTGTAAGGTTGGACATTAGTGCTAATTCCAACTGCAGGGACAGTGGCTGTGAAGTAGCTTATACCTGATCTCAGGGGGATGTAGTTAGATTTGGAATAGTTTTTTTGTTCAACTCTGGTTGGAGGGCAGGGGAGATGGTGACTTCGAAAGTGAACACTTTATGGTCAGATCTTACCAAGAAGGATGACACTGTAGGAGTGCTACAGTGGCTCCTCATGTTGATTAAGACCAGGTCCAGTATATTTTCACCTTTTGTGGGGGTGTCAACCAGCTAATCCAATGCATTGGCATTGACAAAGTCAAGGAATCTCTGGGTAGTCATGTTTGGGCTAGACTAGGTCTTCCACTCTTGGTCATGTAGTTAAAGTCACCCAGGATAAGGGTAGAGGGTTGAATCTTGATGGATTCAAGTAAGTCCAGATAGGGGGAGTAAGCATCCTGAGTCATGGTTGGGGGTCTGTTGGTAACTATGATTCGAATAGGTGTTTTGTCAACAGTTAACTGCACCTGGAGTGTCTCCTGTTTGACCAGCCTGGAGGTATGTATGTGTCTGATAAATATTGAAACTCTACCACCTTTGGCTTTGTAGCCCTCCATTTGAGGCCTGAAAGCATGGTATGACAAGTAACCTGATAAGGCTGGGGTCCTCTCCGCAGCATTGAACCAGGCTTCAGTGACTGCACAAATGTCAACATCTTCCAGGGTGAGGAACATGTCTCTCAAGTTCTTAGAGTACAAAATCTGGACAAAGCCATAAATAATGTGAGACAAAGGCCCAAAAATAGGGACAATTTTTAAATATTGCTTTTACAAACTTAGGAATTTGATAGAATAACATGTTTTGCACTAGCATGAATTTTCTGGAGACTATGAAGTCTAAAACTCAAATGTCGGTCATTATTTTCTGACTTCAGTCATCAATAATTTGTCAGTGATATGGCAGAAAACTACAAAGCTATGAAAAATAGTCCAAAAATATGAGGCAAAAATCTGGACATTCTGGGAAAATCTGTACAGTTGAGAGGTATGGTGAGGAATGCTTGCAATGAGCACAGTTTCATGTCTTAGCAGCATGACTTTTAAATTTCGTTTAGAAGACTTGTTCATGTTGGTAATTTTGTCCTCATGCCTTTGCCTAAAAAGGCACTATGGGAGAGGCAAGAACCTTTGCCCAAAGCCTGAAGCCTTAGGGGAGACAGATGAAGGCCATCTCTGGCAAAGCATCATGGTCTATCAGTCTTGTCCTCCCAGGCTGTCAGGTGCAGGATGCCCTTGGAATGACACCAGAAACTAAGCCAGTTAAAGTCAATCATTTTCTGGGTGATGGTCAGATGCTGCTTAAGGCTAGGGACATGCCTGCCTGGGACACATACTCAGTGAGCTCGGTCATGTCTCTCTTCATATATTACAGCGAAGTACATCTCAAGTCGTTCACGCCAACATGGACTATGACAGAGTCACAACAGTACCTGTTGTAAGGAGACTTGAGTGTGTGCATGATATGGCAGATTCTAGCACCTGACAAGCAACTTACTGTGACTTTCTCCTTGTCTAGCCTGGTGAGGGGCACATCTGTGTGTCTCACGATAGTCTGCTATGACTGGTATGTTGGGTTTATGGCTGGGTCTTACAGGTTGGTGCTGTGGGATGTGATATGCGTGTGTGTTTTTGCCTCGGAGGTCTCTTTTGTTTAAGTACGTTTTTGTTGAGAACATCTGCATATGTTGGAGTGTGTTGTACAGGTGTGGGCGGTGTCAGCGGTGTGATGTTTGTGGTGTTTGAGCAGACAGTCTTCTCAGTGATAGATGTGCTGGCTTGTGATTTAGACAACACAGATTCTTGGTTCTTAATGTAATTGCATCTTTCACATATTGTATTCCTAGGTGGTAGTAGTAGTAGATGGTTGCCCGTGTACATGAGACAGTTGCTACACTATCTCAGGATGCCCATATCAACCAGACTAGCAGGAAAAAACATAGGAAATTGTCAGTCCATGGTTGTCAGAATCTGTGGAAGAGAGGTCAGGGATAGTAGACTGGGTACTATACGAGCATAGTACCTACAGGTGTGAGTATGGCTGGATAAAATCATTACAGTAGCTGCAAGGAAGGTCCTCACTAACACTGGAGTGCTGGTAAGGGAAAAACTGCAGCTGAGGTACCTGGCAAAGGGTTAAAACTGTGCAGTGGTGGTGCACAACGTTCAAACAAGAGCAAACCCATGCAAATGCAGGGATTAAATACCACAAAAACAAAAGTAAAATTGAAACACTGGACTTGGCCAATCAACCCTTGTCCCTGAGCTCTTAGCTAAACACCCTATGTCAGACCATCTCCAACCAGTTCACTTACTCCCACTACGTGCGGTAAGCCCCAGCCAACACAAGATGTCATAGCAGGAAACACACAAACAGATCTGGATACAGCAAAACCTGCAACCAGTCTATGATAAAGATGTTTAAACTCTGTTTAGGTTGATTTTACACAGGAGAGCAAATACACACTTAAATATAACAGCAAAACAGTTTACACACAGTTAAACAGTTTAAAAGAAAAATGGATAGGGACAGCCGCGGTGGTGCAGAAGTTAGCATTGCTGCCTCACAGCAAGAAGTTCTCCGGTTTGATCCTCAGCTGGAGTGCCTTCTTTGCGGAGTCTGCATGTCCTCACTGTGGTCATGTGGGTTTTCTCCGGGTGCTCCAGTTTCCTCCCACATCCCAAAGACATGCTTTAGGTGGATTGGACACTCTAAATTGGCCCTACGCATGAGTGCGTGCATGTGCCTTCTGTGGAAGGTTGGGTATCAGGCTGACAACTCGACACCATAAAACTCCACTGCCAATTATGAGTGGACAGGTGATCCACTGTTGGCGACCCCTAACCAGGAAAAGCTAAAAGAAGAAAAATGGATGAGCAAACTTCCAGGCTAACAGAAACTTTAAACACTTTAATGAAATGTAAAAACAAAACAACAAACAGAGACCATGTAAAAACAAGATGCTCTTTTAATGAGTTTAAGCTATATGTAAAAATGTGTCTTGTAGACCTCTTTTGCCAGTAGTTTACCTTCTGAGAAGGATATCAAAGACTAGGCTCCTATGCAAGGCTTGGTCTGATAGTGACAGTGAAAACAGTATAAACATTTAAGCTTTTTTTTTTTTTTTACAAGTGTCAACAAGCAGCCACATTTTCCTTGAATGCCTGTATAATGAGGATGATGATGATAACAATGTAGAAGCAAAAGTTGGACTTTACTCACCATTTAGCATCTCACTCTCAAAAGGCCTTCAAAGATTTAAAATAATTCAGCCAGTTATCTAGTTACAGAAATTAATCAGTTAACAATTCAGTTATCAATAAAGACATTAATTGTTTAAAAATTAAATTAAATTACACCAATGCTTTCTACTTAAAATCAGCATTAAGGCCCTTGGGTCCTAATGTCTAAAACTTCATTATTAACAAAACTTTTTTTCTGCAACAGCTATTTAATATCACAATCCTAACAGTTCCTGTCTGACACAAAATAGTAACAGCTAATCCATCAGTTAAGACATTGTGTACTTCATCATAGTGATTTGCATTGTTCAGAATGTCCCTAAGATGTTCATTTGTTCTCTTCTTAAACTACCTTTTGGTCTCACCTACAAAAATCAAATTAAAGAAGTATCTTAGGGCATACCCAGTTTTTTCAGAATTACAGCTGAAGCCACCAACAGTTGGAAAATCCTTACCGTTATTTTAAGAAATTTCATTAATGACAGTTTCACTTAAATAATTGTATTACATATATTAAAGGTGTCATAAACTAAATTATCCGAAATATGTTTGTTTCCATTATTTGAAAAAGTTGGAAAACTCAGAAATAATTCTTGTAAGATATTGTCATACAATAATATATTCAAAGTTTTTTTAACGGTCTTTTTCAAAGCTGTCATATATCAGAAAATTGATCATATTCCAGAATAAAAAAGGATCTGTATCTGTATTAAATTATTTCTATTTCTATTTTATAAACACATATTTACCTGACATTTGCCAAGACCATATTCTTTCCAGTAAGCTTCTTTAACAAACTGTAAAGCTGACAAGTTTTCCTTGCATGTTGAGATGATTTTATTTATGTTGGGTTTAAAGGTTAATTTCTTATATGAAGTATTCTCCATGTACTGATTCAGTGTCATTACCCCTTCCCAAGTATAGTGTACAATGACCTTAATGTCACCTATTGTCATTGCAGATGATATACCTCTCTTCGGCTACTTTGTATTTACATTGACTCAGCATTAAGTGTCTAATAAAGACTTTTGCATTTTGCTTGGCCTTTCTTTAATGATACAGCTACTTCTAGTTAAATGTTACTAGCAAACCTGGATTACCGCATTTTGTAGCATATATTTCTGTTGCTGATTTTCATTTGAGGAAACATTGTCTTTGCAATGGCCTTTAAGGCATCACTAAAGTTGCATTTATCATAGTTCCCTTTTAATAATTCAGTTTTATCCATATTTTATTTCCCTGATAACCAGGCCTTTCCTCATTTTATTGTTTATGAGTGAGTTCCTCATTAAACTTCACATGCAAGAATCTGCAATCCGCATGCCCTATTAAAAATACAAAAAGGTTACATCTATCTAGATGCTATCTATAATCAGTCATAAAGAGTCTATAAAGAGGTCATCACTGTGCTCACCCCCACTCAGTAAAAGCATTGCTGCCAGCCAAAGTACTGTAGCATTTCTGAATCCTATTCTAGTATTTACTGCAACAGCTTCTCTACCGTTTTGAAACGCAGTTCGGAAGAAAAAGTTATTCTATAACTGAGGGGATCCTGAAACGTGCTCTGGGAAATTATCATTATTTCCACTGATTTCCAGTCAGGGAAGGTACCCCTCAGATGTGAAATTGATAAAATAACATCATCTCTTTTTTCAGCGGAGTAATTTTATTCCCATCAAGTCAAGGAGTGACATTCCCTTCAAACATTTTATATGTACTGTTCTGTTTGTATCTATACTTATTATCATGTTATTTAAGTGTATTGATGTTTGTCCAGGAATTTGTGAACTGGCCATAGGAAAACTCATTAAAATAGATGTGCCTAAATCCACCTTGTCAGAGCAACAATTTTGTGAGCTGTGTATACCACAGATTTTTTAGGGCTGTGTACCCACAATTCAAGACAAGATACTTCATGGGGTGACTGGCTCCTGTGTTCCTTTTCAGCAGAGGTGTGGAAGCTCCCCTGAATGATGTTAGGCTTAGTCACAGAATAGGAAACACAAACACATAGACCAGAGCTAAATCAGGCATGCCCAGTTGAATGCAGTTAAAAAAGGGCACACCACTAACAAGTACATGTAGTAGTTTCAGTTGTACCATAGCATAACATAATAATAGTTGACCATCATAGCCTGTATTAGGAATAGGGTTGACACAAAGGCAATATCTTGAAATATTGCAGATAAGAAATTAAACAAACTGAAGTAAATCAATGAATAATGAAATGAGGCAGTTTTTTCTTTTTCATCCACTGTTGTACTTTGTTCACCTGTTACAATGTAGGCCAACCAGTATATGTGGTTGTTACTGCCTTGCTTCATGAACATTGTATAAAATGTCGAGAACCCATTTACCTAGTCTATATTTAGAACTCTGCCTTTCCAGCATACAAAAACTGCTCTTATTAAAATGTGCAAAACACTTTACAGCCTTCTGTTCATAAATTAGTATAATTTTCCCATTGATGTTTTTTTATGTTTTGGTTGACATTTTTAAATATACTTCTGTTTATATAGTTCCTTCTTCCTCCAGCTGCTGAGATATTCAAGTTATGTTTTTAATTCCATGAATAGCTTATCTTTCGCCTGATAACAGTTCAACAGGAAATATTTAATTGACTTTTAGGATGTCTGAATATTAAGAATAACAAGGAAGAGAACTGCCCCACATTATCTCTGAAAATACGAGGTGGCCTCCTTTCCCTCAGTTTATATATATATATATATATATATATATATATATATATATATATATATATGTATATGTATATATATATATATATATATATATATATATATGTATATGTATATATATATATATATATATATATATATATATGTATATGTATATGTATATATATATATATATATATATATATATATGTATACATACATATACATATATATATATATATATATATATATACATATATATATATATATACACATATATATATATATATATGTATATATATGTATATATCTATATATATATATCTATATATATATATATATATATATATATATATATATATATATATAAAATCAATTCCCATTTATTCAAAAGTTAACCAAGTGTGAGTCATCAGAATATGAAAAAACTGTATAACTTTCTTCTGTGATGTGCTGTGCTGACTCATGCCTGCTCTTCTTAACTCTTCTGTTTTTATACACTGTTGTGTCACCCATGTCTGTAGTAAATGTCGCTTTTACTTTAACACTCCGTATGCCTCATCTCATTATAAGCTGTTTGTTTCTGTTTGCCAGGTACACTGTGACATCTCATCCACACTTAACCTACCTGTCCACATAAAAGTTCTGTCCTTCTCTTCGCTTTTTACTTTACTGAAACCATTTATTCTTTCTAAATATAAGACGCATTTTATTATGGTCCGTACCTGCTAATCATGTCAGCATCTGAAAGTCAGAAAACATGAACTACAATGAAATAAAATTATGTTTAATACTGCTTCATTCCTAGTTGATTATTTTATTATTTAAGCCATTTAGAGTCACATAAAAATGGAGCATTTCTTCATACTCCTCTGTTAGCCAGCATAGTGGAGCAGTGAGTAGCATTGTTGTCTCATGTCAAAACATTCTGCGGTTTGTTAACCAGCTGATGTGCCTTGTGTGTGTTGTCTGCATTTCCAAATTGTGTTCACGTGGGTTTTCTAAAGGTGCTCCAGTTTCCTCTCATTTTCCAAAGCCATGTAGTAAAATGGGAGATTTGATTTCTAAATTGCTTATAGGTGGGCTTGCATTCATCCATGCATGTATAATACTGAAGAAAGGGCTGGAAATCTACGTTGATCCAGCACCCCCGTAGACTTCACTGATGGTGACTGTTCATGGGGTCACTATATTAGTCAGCTGCAACTTGTAAGTATGAATTGTTATACCCTTAGCCCAGTGTGATTCTCTCTCAGATCATTTATGTCAGCTAATCCAATTAATGTTTGTATCTTGACTAACGAAATTTCTTCCCGTAGAGCAGCTGCTGATTGTTTTCTATTTTTGAAAAGTTATATATTGCCATTCTATACATTATAACTCGGGCATTGCACCCAGAAAAAAATGGTATAACCTCTCTGTACTCTTCCCTCATCAGGCCAATAACCGAGTACAATGACCCCTTTGGTGTGTACCTTTCCAAGCACCTGAAGCAATTTGAGAGCACAAAGGTTCCTCACAAGGAAAATTAAAGGTCTTCATCATCTGTCGTATGTGGATTGTCTGAAATCACCGTCACTTTATTCTGTTTCATACAGACTACTCAGAGGTGATCTACGCCTTGCATGTAAGGCAATCTTTGTCCCTGCTTTATTGGAAATGCTGCATATCCGCAAGTCAGATAGTACATGAGTTACTCACTCTAAATACCTTAATCTGGTATGTGACATTAGTAGAACCTGCTGGAGGAACAGATTCATCTCCAAGAGGTTACCACTTCATGTGAAACAGAGCCCCACATTGGCCCTCTTGAAACGCAAGCTGGATGATTGGATGGGTAACAGTAAATTCACCCCAGGGGTCCAACTTGTGTCCCTCTTGGACAGGGTTAATTGGTGCTGATCATGGAAATAAGGATGGAAGTTGGCTAAGCTTGTAAGGGCCCTAGGGCCATTAGCTTAATAATGTCCTGTGATCCCAGTTATCACTATCTCTATAATCCACCATGATCCTTACAACATTTACCCTTGTATTACTTCATTATAACTGATACTCAGATTCCGTTTGTATACTTCTACAATTTATGGAAATGGTGGATAGTCTGCTATCACTGTTTGTTCCTCTTTCAGTTTGTATCATGGGGTCTCATAAATATCTGCACAACTCTTGACTCTTTTTGGTGAAAAACTCTTTTCAAGTATTACGAAAATACCATCTGGGATATATTTTCTTGCCCACCTGAGTATGTTTTTTGATTTATTGTAAAAAAAAAACAATCACAGTCATTAATCAACAGTGTACCTTTTTGTTTAATCTCCTTTTCTATGGTCATGTTAAAGTCTTAGTTTTCCAATTTAAATAATTTCTTCTGTAAACCCTGGTAATAATCTGAACATCAGTAATTATCTCTGATGTTTTCATATTCTTCTTAGTGAGCATCTATTCATAAAATGCAGCCTCAAGTTTACAACTTCATATCAACTTCATTATCAGTAATTTTGTGCCAGTCTTGGTATACTACATCATTTAATTTCAAAAAGATTTTCATTATATTAATATCACTAGTATTATTAGGCTTATTACCTCCCACGTGCACTTCTGCGTCAATATTTATGTCTCTTAAAGCACTAATGCTATCTTCACCAACATTTTTAATTTTCATTATATTACAGTCACTAGCATTACTTGGCTTACTACCTCCCACATGCACGTCTGCATCAGTATTTGTCTCTTAAAGCACTAATGCTATCTTCACCAACATTTTTAATTTTCATTATATTACAGTCACTAGCATTACTTGTCTTACTACCTCCCACATGTACTTCTGCGTCAATATTTATGTCTCTTAAAGCACTAATGCTATCTTCACCAACATTTTTAATTTTCATTATATTACAGTCACTAGCATTACTAAGCTTACTACCGCCCACATGTACTTCTGCGTCAATATTTGTCTCTTAAAGCACTAATGCTATCTTCACCAACATTTTAAATTTTCATTATATTACAGTCACTAGCATTACTAGACTTACTACCTCCCACATGTACTTCTGCATCAGTATTTGTTTCTTAAAGCACTAATGATACCTTTGCCTGCATTTTTGATTCTAACTTTAGACTTGCAGGTTATTATCCTCAGATGATTGTCCTCCCTACAGATGTATGCATCTGCCATTGTAAACTTGGAGTCAGCAACCAGACACATATTTTTATTTTTCTGTATTCATACATCATTCTTATATTTTCCCTCATGTTTTCTTTCTTTATTATACTAGACTTTTTTGGACTTAACTTCTGTTAGGAAAAAGCCCTGGCATTATCCTCTGTACTACATTCACTTCTAACTTTATTTTTCAATATCTGAGTTGTTCTTCTATCCGTATTCATTAGTCTCCCAAGTTCTGTTTTTTAACTTCTGGGATTACTCTGTATAATTTATTTTATACCCTTGTCCTATGCCAGGTCATTTCCACTCCCCTCTTTTTCTTTCTCTCTGTTACATTTCATCGCACCCTCTCCTCGTTATTCAAACACCATGTTTCAGCTACATAGTCTTGTTTGTTTCCATATCTGCCATTCATGATATTTGACTGGTGACAGGTCTCTTGATCGAGATGGTCTCACTGATTCTGACTCTTGGGTCCTGTCTGTAAGCCAGCCAGCATATACAAGGGTTTATGCTTAGCTCAGAGAGCTTGTCAACAGTGCCTAAGTTGGGTATTGTATCAAATGCCTTAGCCAGGCCAAGATATGCAGTATTCACTGTTTTACCCTCATCCGTTGCTTGGGTGACCCTCTCAAATAAGTCTACCAGGTTAAGTAAGCATAACCGTCCCTTAACAATACCAAACTGGAATGGGTCCAGTGTCTGTAGGTTGCAAATATTCTCACTTATTGCCATACTTCATTCCATAGCTTTGCATATTAGACTTGTTAGACTGATGAGTCTGTGGTGTCCTGTGTCATTGATGGTCTCCCCTTGACGAGGGGTAAGATTGTTGTGGTCCTCCATTCAGTTAGAATGTAGTCTGCTTCAAGGCTGTAGTTGAAGAGTGTCTCAAGTGGTCCAGATTTGTCATGTTTTACACTGTTCAGAAGGCATCTGGGGATGGTGTCAGGACTAATGGAGCCAGTATCTTTGGCTTTAGTGACCGGTCCCTGTTGATACCTGGAAGAAGTATGTAAATGATGGTCTCATGTGTGATTGCTGCTTATTCTAATGATATTAAAGAAAAAAATGTACTTTTTCCTGACTGTAATGTATTCAGAGTTTATACTGTAACAAGATAAAAGCTAGATGTAAGCAGAGTCAAATCATAGTCAAATGAAGCCCTAGGCAAGTTATTGGAACAGGTCCCTCTCCCAGCACAGCCATTCCAATGTCCCATTACTTGGCTGTTCAGTGCTTCATGTACAAATGCAGTGCCTGCTACCCTTGAAGAATAAATTGTCTGGGTTACATTAAAACAACTGGCATGCTGGTGATTTTGCCATAACATTTCCTGAACTACATCAGCTATGTAATAGGGAATGGCTAGCAAACAATGACAGCAGGTTCATAGTTACTAGGCATGTAGTTCTGGAGACCTTTAAGTAGCCTAGCCTAAATCATCAATTGTTCCAAAGCACTGTCTGGTTAAGTGACTTGCTCAGTGTCACACAGAAGGTAAATGAAGGTTGAAATATTCAAAGCCTGAGTCACAGGAAGTAACTCATTAGCCAGTCAGAGCTTTAGTCCTCTGCGCTAACTGCCAGACTAAGAGTTTTGTGCTAAAATCCTTTGCAATCAAATCTTGTAGAGAAGACTTTATCACAGTAATATTCAGCAATGACTACATAATGGATGCTGAAAATAACAGTTCTGACTGTACACCCTGACAAATGTGAACTGTTTTGCAGTTGCTGGAGGCTGAAAGAAGGCACTGCAAAAATATATTACTAAAATGAAACATATTTAGAATGTATTGCACAATCCAAGTCTATCAATACATTACCAAATTATATAATGTAATAAATAAAAGCAAAACAAAGATGATATAAATACTGTAGCAGCTTTTGTTCAACAGCCCACAAGTCATACACAGTCAGACAAATTACTGCATACAACATATTGTTTTGGTGGGGGACTTGCATGCATGCTTTTCTGTCTGCTTTATTTCATTTTTGACCCCCCCTATGCCTTCATCACCAAGAATAGCTAGCTATTCCATCTGACATTGCTCAGTGCACCCACCTAAAGGGTTAATAATACTGTATTGTTGCAGCATAAATCTCCAGAGTCAACAGAGCTGGACTGTGGACAAATGGGACCTTATGCAAGATAATGAATCGGGCCCCTGTTGGCCATACCAGTATCCCATTTCACAGCTGCCTCTGCCCATTTACCATAAACACTGTTTAAACCTGTCAGTGTCCATGTTATTTTCTTCTTTACTTTTGCAATTAACAAGACTTTTATTTCAAAATTTACAGAAAAACATTGCTATTGTCTAAAAAAAAAAAAAAAAAAAAAAATCTCCCCACTCAAAAGACTTAGGATGAGAAACAATAAAAGTCTCTTTCCTTGAAACTCGCATGTAGTTATTTGTTTATTTCTTTCTTTATTTTACATTTGTTTACCAGGAAAGTCTGACTGGACAAAATGTCTTTTTTCAGCGTAGGCCTAGGAAGAAAAGCTGCACATTTATAAATAACTGCAAGATACACATATAGCATACAGATGCAAATATTGATTCAATCTCACATACAAGTACAAAATGAAAATACATGTTATACATTTCACTGATTCAATCATATAATCTAGACAGGATACAAAGAATAGCAGTCCTGTGATTGTAGGGCGAAAACAAGCAGTTTAAGTATACATATGTTTAGTAGAGGTATACTATACAGTTTACTATCAAAACTTGGAAACTGCATGTGGTCGACTTGCAGTTTCCAAGTCAGCAGAATGTCGACCCAAAATCAATTGAATACACTACAGTGAACAGGTAGTGTAGGTCAATACTTTTGGTGCGACATTTACAGGGAAGTAGCGCTTCAGTGAGGAACAGGGAATTACCCATTTCCTCAATGTAGTGAGATCTCGGAGTTAGTATATTTAATGTGCAAGTGGTGTGGGGGCACAGGGGGCATAGCCCCCCCTACAAAATAGTAGAATTAATTATACTATTGACTGTAGAGTTCAACAGTATGCTAATGTGCATAGCAGGAGGTTAGTGATGTCACCTCCTGATATGTCAAATACATCGAACCATGGTGGCTGATGTATTCATTTTCACTTTGATTTACATTTTTGGAGTTTCAAATTCAGCATTTCGGGTTGACATTTTAAATGGTCGACCAAAGCTGATTCAAAATTCTAATAGTAAACCTACTATTCATTACAATAATAACAAGTTGTGTTCCTTTAGCTGCCTTAAGACATCTATTTCCTAACTAAGGTTTGTTCAAGAGCAGATCCATGATTCTGATAGGTGTGATTTGAGAAGTTTTTTAAAGTCAGAAGTGTTAGTAGTTATTCTGATATTTAATGGCAGGGAATTCTTCATTTTGACTATGCAGCTGGAGTAAAGGGAAACTCCAGCTGCATTGATAGGTTTGGATATATTTAGGAAGGATTTGTTACTGTAATGCAATACTCTGTTATTGGAGTAACCTATCAGTACATGTTGAAGTACCGATTTAATATTCAGTTGGCAAAGGTGAGTTGATTATAAGCAAGTAGATTTGGTAGGTTGAGCCAGGATAGTTGTTTTAAAGCCAAACAATGATGGGATTTGAAATGTGTTACTGTGGCAAACTTTGCAATTTTATTATAACAAGTTTGGAGTTTTACTAGGTCAGATTTCCTAATGTTTGTAAGAATTTGTGAGGTGTATAGTAGTGTAGAGATAAAATGGGTTCTTGCTATAGCGGCCTTTGAAGATTTATTTATAAAGTTTCAGTTTCTGTGTAGGGCTCCTAGTTATTTGTGAACTTTTTATGGTCTATAATATGTGTATATCAGATTTTATATTATGGTCAATGACCACTCCAAGTAATTTTGTTTGACAAACTAGAAAAATAATTGTATGGTTTAATGATGAGAAATTGAATGGTAGGTGGGTGTCTGCAGCTCTAGTTGGATAGAAGAGCATGAGTTTTGTTTCGTTAGGGTTAAGTATAAGTTGTGCATTGTTTAGCCAAGATTCCACAGCATTAAATGACTTCTGGGTGATATTTTGGAGTTTTTGTAGTGTTGTGGCAGCAAATAGAGTATCAGGGTGAAATTGTCCACATATTAATCTACAGAGGCAAGTGGGGTGACAGTGAAGATTGTTAGTTCTTCTTCTTTCAGCTTTTCCTGGTTAGGGGTCGCCACAGTGGAACTCCGGTCCACTAATGATTGGCAGTAGATTTTTATGGTGCCAAGGTGCCATCCTGATGCCCAATGAAGGCACGCCCATTCACGCATGTCTTTCGAATGCCACTCGACCACGGAGAGGACATGCAGACTCGCACAGAAGGTGCTCCAGCCGAGAATCGAATGGGAGAACCTCTTGCTGTGAGGTGTCAATGCTACCGCTGCACCACCATAGCTTACAGTATGAAGATTGTTAGTAAAGATAATAAAAAGGAGAGTGGCCTATAATAGATCCCTGTGGAACTCCCAAGGCTAGTGGTAAAAAAGTGAACCAGCACATATGCAAATCCAGTAACACACCAACTGTATTCAGTAATGTGCAACTAACAGTGGGCAAAACTGCCTTTCAGTTTGTAGCCTGCTACAGACCACCCTCCCAAACTCAGGAACCCCACTCAGCTTTCCTGAGAACACTGGAGAATATGAAGGTCTCTCCAAACACCACTATATTGGTTGACTTCAACTACCCAAACATAGACTGGGAGCACTACTCAAGCCCCAACACCCTTGCCCAATGGTTCCTAGAATTTATAAACTCAAATGCTATGGAACAACTGGTCACCACTCCCACAAGAGGGGAAAACATATTGGACCTGATCATTACCAACACGGAGACTCTATGTTCCATACCAGAGGTATACCCCTCATTGGTAAGATCTGACCATAAATTAATCTCACTGGACATCCATTTCCATCCCCACCCCCAGCCAAGGAAACCACGGTGAAGAACTTCTCAAAAGCAAACTTCACACTTCTCAAAACTGAGGTGGAATCCTTCAAAGCCCCCGGGCCAGTGGAAAATACGGCCCAAACCGCAGAATCCTTTACAAACACATTCTATGGACACCTACAGGAATGCATGGATCGTGCTATCCCAAATAAACCAAGACTCACTCCTCCAAAGGCAGGAGACCTGTCTGGTGGACCCCAGCCATAAATAAGCTATACAACAGAAGGAGGAAGCTACTACATGATAGAGCAAAATCCCAAAAAGGGAAGGCATCTCTGATCAGTACTAACAAGAAACTACGATCCCTCATAAAATCATCTAAGGCCAGCTTCAAAAGAAAAATTGCACAAGATGCTAAAGATAATCACAAGGCCTTCTTTAGTTATGTCAGGAACCTGGGTGGCAACTCCCAGATATGCTCTGAGTTAGTTCAAAATGACAAAAAATACACTGAACTCACAGACATTGCCAACATCCTGGCAGACAGGTTCAGTGCAAACTTCTCCCCCCTTCCCCCCCAAAAGAGCAAATGTCTATCCCAACAGAGTGTAGCCTCCCTGACATCACAGATGCACAGGTGAGAGCTGCCCTCTCCAAAGCAAAAAAACACAGCATCAATGGGACCGGATGGTGTCCCGGGCTGTGTCTTGCATGAACTCCAAGAAGAACTGAACCCTCACATAAAGTCACTGTTCAATCTCAGCCTTACTACAGGATATGTACCCAAGGAATGGCATACAGCAACAGTGGTCCCACTCCACAAAGGTGGTGCCATAACGGACCCTGGAAACTATCGCCCTATAAGCCTGACTAGCCTGGTCTGCAAAGCTATGGAGCGTATCATCATGAAACTCATAAACAAAGACATTGGGAACCTCCAAACACTGGATCCCACCCAATTCGGCCTTGTTAAGGGCAGATCTTGCCTCTTGAACCTGGTCGACTTCTTTGAAACAGTCAGCAAGGCCATAGATGAAGGGAAGGTAGTCCACACAGCCTACCTGGACCTCGCAAAAGCCTTTGACACAATACCCCACTTGGGCATCATAAATAAGCACACCAGCTTAAATATCAACCCCTATGTCACAAGATGGGTTGCAAACTGGCTCAGGGATAGAACCCACATGGTCAGAATTGCAGGTGCCATGTCAGACTCTAAGCCAGTTACAAGTGGCATCCCACAAGGCTCAGTCCTGGGACCTCTCTTGTTCGGTATATATTTCTCTGAGGTACAGGCTAACATGGGAGGACTATGGCTGACCAAGTTCACAGATGACTGCAAACTGGGTGCCATAATCGACTCACCAACTGACACAAGCATCCTCCAAAAGGGTCTCACAGAGACGGATAACTGGTGCCAGAGCCATGGCCTAAAGCTAAATGCCAAAAAGTGCATAGTCTAATTAAATAATAAAAAAAAAAACTAAAAGGAAAAAAAAAATGGAAGTAAAATATTGTAAAAAAAATAGTGTGTGAAATGTATAATGGTTTTGCAAAACAATAATAAACGATTATTGAAAAAAAAAAAAAAAAAAAAAAAAAAAAGTACATAGTCATCCCCTTTGGGAAAAACAAAAACTGCCCACAAATTACCACATAGGTGGTAATCCATTAAGTACAGAAGAAGTAATTAGGGATTTGGGGACCCAAGTAGATAGCAATCTCTCCTTTGACAATCACATTGCCAAAGTGGTTAGAAAGACCTTCTATATAGCCCACCTTATCACGAAAGGGTTCACATCTAGATCAAGAGAGGTCATTGTGCCCCTCTACTCATCACTCATCAGGCCCATAATTGAATGCAATGCCCCATTTGGGATGTACCTTACCCGACACCTGCAGCAACTGGAAAGACCCCAAAAGTACCTCACCAAGAGGATCAAGGGACTCAAACAGATGCCCTATGCAGTTAGGCTAAAGAAACTCCAGCTCTACTCAGTTGCTTACCGCCTACTCAGAGGTGATCTGTGCCTGACGTATAAAGCCATGTCCATCCCAGAATTAATGGACATGCTCCACCTCAGGAAATCCAAATCCCTTAGAGCTACACACTCCAGGGACTTAAACCTCAGCACAGAAATAAATAGGACATGCTGGAGGGACAGATTTATATCCCAGAGGCTCCCCTCACTCAGGAACAAAATTCCAATCCATGTTAGGCAGAGTCCCTCAATGACCCTCTTCAAGAGAAGTCTTGACGAGTGGATGGGAGATGATAGGTTTACCCCTGGGATCTCTTCTGTGTCCCTACTAGACAGAGGCACAGTAAACTAACCTCAAAAGAGCTATCTTCTGTGACCTACTATACAGAGGCACAGTCAACTAATCTAAAAGGGTGGCAAAAGCCAAACACACTCTGGCTAGGCTTATAAATGCCCTAGGGCAGATAGCCTAGTATCAACCTATGAACCTATAAGAAATAAGAAATAACTGGAAACCAGGGTGGAGCAAATGCACTTTGAAATCATTTTAATGTCCACAAGTAAATCAGGTACGCTTTTAATATCCATGAGTAAATTTCAGGTAAGCAAGCATAAAACATTCACCCAGAAGGCTTCTTCAGGCATATGAAACAACTTACATCAACCAGTGAATGGTTTAAATAGTGTAAAAAGGTCACATGCACAAATCAATTGACAGTTCAAATTAAAGAAACTGTATTCTCTTAATATACAATAACAAGTACATGAAACTTAGAGGCTTGTAAAATGTATATACCTAAATTAAAAATAGGTATAAAAAACTTATACAAAGTTTATAATATATTACTGCAATAAATGTATTTACACAGACTCATGCTTGGTTATGAGTATAGGTTTAAGAGGTCCTTAAACCTCAAAATCCAGTTCAGTTCCACTCTCATAGTTCTGTGAACAATATTTTTACTTCTTATGTTTTCATATACAACTTCTAAAATCAGGAATTTAAAGCTGTGGGTAGATCCCTTTTCTAGCTTATGTTTACTTAAGACATTAGTAACTACTTCTCTGTTAATTTCTGAGAGACGACTGGATATGTGGTCTTTAAGCCTCTGGTTTGTTTTACCTATATAATAGGAAGTGCAGTGACTGCATGTTGCTCGATATACCCAGGTCCTGGTGTTACAATTACCATTGGCTCTAATTTCATAATCTGTGGCTGTTACAGGATGCGTAATAAATTTCCTAGTGTCAATGTACTTACAGAATACACCATTGACGCATTTATAAGTGCCTTTTTTCTTCAAGTTGGATGTAAACCACAATTTGGGTTGTTCTCTATAGCATAATATGCTTTTTAAGTTCCTGTGTCTGTTATGTGAATACAGGGGTTGGGAAGCGATATGTTTCTATGTACAGTTTTGTTACATTTAACAGCTTTCTTGTATAAACAGGTGTTCAGAATAGCATTATCATCTTCAGTGATGGTAATATCTAAAAATCAGTGTTCAAGGAGGAAAAACATTTCTTAAATTTAAAAAAAATCACATGTATTATAGGTTCATAGGTAGGTACTAGGCTATCGGCCCTGAGGCCTATACAACACCAGCCAAAAAGGTTCCCTGGCTTTTGCCACCCAAGAAAAGTATTTTCCTGTGCCACTGTCGAGCAGAGCCACAGTGGTGATCCACTGGGTGAATTTCCTATTTCCCATCCAATCATCAATATTTTTCTTGAAGAGTGCTAATGAGGAGCTTTGTTTGATATAGATAGGTAGTTTATTCCAGAGTATGGGAAGTCTCTGGGACAGGAATATAGTTTTGTTTATTGTGGTGACAAGGTTTAGGTTCCTAGAGTGTGTAGCTCGGAGGGATTGGGATTTCTTTAAGTGGAGCTTGTCCAACAGCTCAGGGTTTGACATAGCTTTGTATGTTAGGCAGAGATCACCTCTGAGTAGGCGATATGCGATGGAGTAAAGCTGGAGTTTTTTGAGACGATCTGCATAGGGCATCTGTTTGAGGCCAGTAATCCTCTTTGTGAGGTATTTCTGCAGCCTTTCCAGTTGTTTTAGATGTCTTGTGAGGTACATACCAAAAAGGGGTGTTGTACTCTATAATGGGTCTAATGAGTGATGAGTAGATGGGAACCATGACCTCTTTTTTTCTGGATGAGAAACCTTTTGTGATGAGGTGTGCCGTGTAGAAGGATTTCCTGACTACTGTGGCGATGTGATTATCAAAGGAGAGACTACTGTCCACCTGTGTCCCAAGGTCTCTTATTACACTTTTGGTGTTAAGTACACTACTGCCTATGTTGTAGTTCATGGGTATAGAGTTTTTACCAAAGGGGATGACAATGCACTTTTTGGCATTAAGCTTGAGGCCATGGCTTTGACACCAGGCATCTGTCTCAGTGAGGCTCTTTTGTAGGATGTCCACATTGTTAGGAGTTTCGATTATGGCTCCTAGTTTGCAGTCATCTGTGAACTTTATTAGCCAAAGACCTGCTGTGTTAGCCTGTACTTAAGAGAAGTAGATACCAAACATGACAGGACCCAGGAATGAACCCTGTGGTACTCCACTTGTCACTGGTCTGAAGTCGGATTTGGAGTCTGCTACTTTCACAGTGTGGATTCTGTCAGTGAGTCAGTTGGCAACCCATCTTGTGACATAAGGATTTATACCTAGTTTAGTGAGTTTATCTATAATTCCAGAGTGGGGGATGGTGTCAAAAGCCTTGGCAAGATCTAGATAGGTTGTGTGAACCATCTTACCCTTGTCTACGGCTTTGGTGACTGCTTCAAAGAAGTCTATCAGGTTTAGGAGACATGATCTGCCTTTTACAAACCCGAACTGGGTGGGGTCCAGACTTTGGAGATTACCAATGTCTTTGTTTATAAGTTCCATGATGATACGTTCCATGGCCTTGCAGACCAGGCTTGTCAGGCTAATGGGGCGGTAGTTTCCAGGGTCCATGGTGGCTCCCCCCTTGTGGATTGGGATAACCATTGCTGTGCGCCATTCAGCAGGCACAAAGCCTGAGGTGAGGCTATGATTAAACATGGTACTTACGTGGGGTGCCGGTTCGTTCTGTAGTTCGTGTAGAATGTAGTCTGGGACGTTGTCTGGTCCCATGGATGCTGTGTTCTTGGCCTTGGAGAGTGTGCTTTTTACCTGTGCAGCCATGATTACTGGAACTTTGCATTCTTCCGGTATAGAGCTGGGCTCTTTAGGGGGTGAGAGGGAGGTAAAGTTAGCACTGAACCTATCTGCCAGGATGTTGGCAATATCAGTTGGGTCTGCATATTTAGTGCTATTGTGCTGTAACTAGAGCAGATTTGAGTGTTGCCACTGAGATTCTTGACATAGCTATAGAATGCTTTGTGGTTGTCTTTAAAATCAGTGGTGATTTTGTTTTCGTAACTAGCTTTGGAGGATTTTATCAGGGATCGCAGCTTCTTACTGAGGCTGACCAGGGACCTCCTCCACTCATGGTATTTTACTCTCTTTTGCAACAGTTTCTTCCTTCTGTTGTACAGTTTGTTTATGGCAGGGCACCACCAGATTGGCTTCCTTTTTTTGGAGGATAGCTCTTGGTTCTGTTTGGGATAGCACGATCGATGCACTCATGTAAGTGCTTATAAAGTGTAATTGTGTTAAATTCAGTAGTTGTAACTGTATTGTCCATCTGCATGGGTGTCATGAAGTTCACCACTTCTGTCTTACGAAGCATGAAGTTGGCTTTGGAGAAATGATTTACCATGATTTCCTTAATGGGGGGTGGGAGCAGGATGTGGATATCTAGGGTAATTAGCTTATGGTCGGATCGGACAAATGAGGCGTTGACTTCAGGTGTGGAACACTGGTCACTCATGTTGATAATGACTAGATCTAGGATATTGTTGCCCCTGGTGAGGGTGTGGATAAGTTGATCCAGGGCATTGGAGTTTATGAATTCCAGAAAGCATTGAGCGAAGGAGTTGGTACATGAGTAGTCTTCCCAGTTAATGGTGGGGTAGTTGAAATCGCCCATTATTAGGGTGTTTGGTTGAACCCTAATATTTTCCAGTACATCAAGTAAAGAGGAGTGGAAATCTTGGGGCATGGTGGGTGATCTGTAGCAAGCTACAATTTGGATTGCAATTTTGCCCAGAGTTAGTTGCACTTGGATAACCTCGGCTGCATTATGCTGAGCAACTAGCCTGGAGGTGTTAATATCCTTAATGAATATAGACACACCTCCGCCTTTGATGTTCCTGTCAAGGTTACCTGGCCGAAAGGTGTTGTATGAGTTATAACCTGGTAGTGCAGGGGTGCTTTCTGCAGCCTTGAACCAGGTCTCAGTCACTGCACAGATATCAATGTTCTCCATTTTAAGGAGTGCCTCGAGTGAGTGCATTTTGAGATTTAGATTTCTAGCATTGAGTAGCATCACCCTCAGTTTTTGCTTGCCTGTTCCTGTTACAGTGGTGAATTTGTCATTTGAACCTTGCCTAAAAAGGCACTATAGGGGCGTCAAGAACCTTAGCCAGTATCCAGAATCCCAGGGGTGACAGGTGCAGGTGATATATAATCATAAAACAAATCAAAAATAGTTTTGCTGCCTTCCCAGATGATAAACAGGTCATCCACAAATCATTTGTAAAAGACTACATTCTCATGAAATGGACTGCTAGCTGATGAAATGTGCTCCTCTTCCCACATATAGATTACAATGTTGGCAAATGTGTTGTCTATGGGGTTGCCCATAGCAACTCCCAATGCTTGTTTGTAGAGTTGTTGTTGGAACAGGAAAACATTGTTCTCATGAACTAAAAGCAGGATGCTTCATAAAGTATTAATGAATGATTGCTCATATTCCATTTGTTCCATTAAAAATTGTCTCATACTTAGTATCCCTGTATCTGAAGGGATAACAGTGAATAAAGAGTCCACATCTAAAGTAGCAAAGTGACAGTTGGTGAAATTCCTGCAGGCTGCCCACCCATATAAATTTAAAATAAAAAAATCAGTTACATCTCGCAAAATTGTACCTGTGTGTTCAAAATTAATTCTAAGCTGTGCCTCTAGGTAGTTTGAAGCTGGTTTAGTTGCTCAGCCTCTACTGATATGATGAGCCACATGGGTGGGATTGTGGATCTTGGGAACTCCATAGATTATTGGTACCTTAGGATTTTTAACTAATAAATAGTCAAGCAATTCCTTGTTTATCTTATTGTCATTATACAGGTTAACTAAACTCTTAGAAACATGGTTAGCAAGTTTTATTTGTTCATGTTTAGTAATCTTAACATAGTTATCAGTGGACAACATTTCATGTATGACGTATATATAAAAAGTAGTGTCCATCACCACTACACCCCCACCCCTGTCTACAGGTTTTATTACTATGTCAGCATTATTAATTAAGCTTCTAAGTGCTATATGTTCTAACTTCGTGAGATTGTAAAAGTTTCCATTCATAGGCTCAGCAAATAACTTGTACATGTCTCCTTCTACTGCACTTTCAAAAATTCTCATCATTTCATTGCTATATGGCATAAGCATGCTATGTCTTTTAAAAGCAGAGTGTGCAAAATCAGCATTAAAAGGTAGAGTCTAAGTTTAAAGTTGGGACAAAATATGCAAATTCAGATACTATGGTAAAAATGTCCACAATTTGTGATGGTATAAAAGTAAGCCCTTTGCTTAAGACTGACAGTGTTCCTTTTCAGTTAAAACAGTACTTGAGACATTCTGCATTTGGCTTTGTGTGCAGGGTCTGTTCCCTGTCCACTTTTGCTTGGTAGTATTGTGTCTCTGAGGGTGTTGGGGTGGTAGTGAAGCAGGCTTGTCTAATAAAAAAGGAAGGTCATCAGGGGCCAAGGCTCCAGTGCTGCTGTTGTCTACTATAAGCTGTTGTAAATCTAGTGTTCTCTGGGTAACAGGAAGAAGAGGGGCTCCAGACTGTATAGTGGCTGTGTGGTATTCAAGGATGCTGCTGTTACATATGTATGAGGCATACTCCAATTGGTGCAGTCTTTAGATGTCATATGCAAATGAGTTTCAGCTGTTTGGGAGTTGGAATCCAAGGGAGGAGATACAGGCAAGGAAACTGAATCATTAGTGCTGTGATTGGTGGGAATATATGCTTTTGTTTGTCCCTGATAGGCAGGGATTGCATCAGGAGGTGTAGCTGACTGAGTTATATCCATAGAATGTGAAAAAGGAGCTTGGGAATAGCTTAATCTTTGTATGTGATGCATCTCTCTGTTAATTTCTTGCATTAGTGTTCCAAAAACTCCCAAGGCTTGCGGGTGTCCAGTTAGAAATTGTTGGAACCAAGTAAGTGCAGAATGGCCAAGTTTAAGTTTCTAGACTGTAGCTAAGAGTTTAGAATGGGAGACCATATCAAAAGCTTTGGACAGATCCAAGAAAGATGTAGGAAACTAAGTTGCCATCATTATGACGGTGGTTAGTAATGTTAGTAAAGTTAACAAGGGCATTGGTGGTATTATGATTAGGATAGAAACCATGCCAAGTGTTAGATAGAAGATTGTTGGTTATTAGATAGTTTAAGATTTGTTAATGGATGCACCTCTCAAGTATTTCAGATAATGCTGATAGTATAGCTATTGGCTGTTAATTTGATAATTCTGTTGAGTTTCCACCTTTACGTACTGGGATGATATATGTTACTTTCCAAATTTTAGGGACTTTTTGTTCTGAGATGGATTGATTTATTAATATGGATACTGGATAGGATATTGCTTCTGCAGCAAATATTAGATATTTGGCAGGTAGATAGTTGGCAGCAAGTGTAATGGGTTTAAGCATTTTGAGATATTTAACTATGGTGACGTAAGTGGGATCTCGTGTGGGTACTATATGAGTCTGGGTAAGGTAAGAACAGTTATTGTTTGTGAAGGCTAGTATAGATTCAATGAAGTATATGTTAAATTGTGAGGCTATGATGTCTTTAGTATTGATGAATGTTGAGGAGGGAATACTAGTTTGAACTGGCTATAGGATTTTTTGATGGCAGCCCAGAATCTTTGTGGATTTCTTTGATTTTTTTGATTGGACACTTCTATAGCAATTTATTTGGTCCTGTCTGATATGTTTTTTAGCTTTATTTTGTAGTTCTAGATATGTTTGTTGGTTGTAGTTTTCTGCTTGAGCCATTTCTTCCAGGCCTCATCTCTAGTTTTTAACAGAGATCTTGTTTCTTTGGTTAGCCAGGGGGCATAACTGGATTTTTATTTCTTTTGTTCTGGGGGGGGGGCAAGATGTTTAGTATATTGATAAAGGCTGAGTTAAAGTATTCAACTGCAGTATCTAAAGGGAGATCTTTGAGTGGTGCCCAGTTGCATTTTTTTAAATACTTACAAAATATTGGGGGATATTTTTTTTTCTTATCTCAGATTTGGTGGTAGGCGATAAGTTTATGTGGATGTATTTGGTGTCAGAGAATGTAAGTTGGAATATAGTCACTGAGGCTGTCTGGGAAACAGAGTGTAGGGATGAATTTGGCCTGTTTGTAAGGATCTGGTTTAGGATTGAATGCTTGATGTTTTGTCTACTCTAGTGCAAGTTTGGATTGTTTGTGAGAAACCATGTAGGTTAATGTGGTCAGAGGGATTTTGAGTCTGCCAAAGAGCCAGTCCATATTAAAGTTAACCATTATAATTGTTTCCTGAGGGAGAGATGTGACTGTCCAATTTAGGATATGTTCTAGAGGAGTCAGATTGATCCCAGGTGGGATGTAGGCTCCCATTACATTCAGATGTTTCTTTGGATTGATTGTTAGTTTAGAGAACAATATTTTGGTGGTGTTAGTTTGGGACTGTTAGGTCTAGAGTTTCTAAATTGAGATTGTTTTTGTATAGAAAGGCGATACATTCACCTCATTTCTGTTGTCTATCTAGCCTATGTATGTTGTATCCTGGGGGAAGTATTGCTTTGTTAGAGATCTCTGGTTTTAGCCAGGTTTCTGTTATAAGGGCTATATCTGGAGTATGGAGAGCAAGGGTGGCATGCAATTCTTGAATTTTGTTCATGATGTTCCTAAGATTTATATTAAGTAGTAGTAAGCACATACTTTTTCTGGGGAGAGGTAATAGTTGTTGGGGATGGGTTGGGGTGTGAAGATCTAGATGTGATGAGGGTTGGGGTGAATGTCCCCACTAAGTATGAGCTGCGATGCAATGTGAACTATAAATTTGATGTAAACTTATCATATTTCTGTGTAACATTAGGGTGAGATTGTTGTGTGAGTAAGGTAAATGGTGCATGGTTTAAGTTTGTGGGATTATAGATAGTTGGCGCTATTATTAAATTTGTATGTTTTAATTGTAAGGGGCCTGGGAATGGGGTAGTGTACTTAGATTGTGTGTTAAGTTCTATATGTTGAGTTTATGTGAGCTGTAATAGCAATAGCAGTATTGATGAGTATAAAGTTATTATATTGCTTATTACAAATGTTTCAAATATGTCTAAGTTAAAGTAAAATGTTATGGGTAGGTAGAAATAATTGTTAGATGTAATTGAGTATTGATATATGGGGGATTTAAAACTATTATGTCTGGTTATAACTTATTACACTAAAAGATGTAGCAGGTAGTTAAGGAAGTGGAACATGATATATGGGAGTTAGTACAATACAGTTTAATTCGATAATTGGAATCATATAAATTTGGATTTATCTTAGCAGTAATAGGATTGCATTACTTCGGGTGAGTGGCTGTTTGGGAATATGTGTTGGCATAGCAGGGACGGGTGGGAAATGGGGGCAGGGTAGGGCACCAGAGAGAACCTGAGTGAAGTAATGGCAAATGGAGAGGGTAGAGCTAGTCATTGTGCTTTTGCCCAGAAAAAAACAATCAACAAAATGGTTTGGGTTGAAAGTAGGTAGGAAGTTAAAGGAACTGTAGTCCCTTGGTGATTTTTTATTTTTAAAACAAGTAGAGTTTATTTATTTCAAAGCAACACTCTGGAAAAATTGTAATGGACTGCAGTAATCACAAAACAGCTATAGAGTAATTTTGTTTTTCTTAGTATTATACACTAGCAGCAACTATAAGGATAAAAACTACAGCTACAGGTAATTAAGCTTACTGTTTTACCAAACAATAACTAAAGGGAGACAAATACACTTGGAGCTTATTTATCAGACATTAAGGGGAATAAATAAAACAGAAACTGCTTGATATCATCCCTGGTGGTGTGCTCTCCAAATGCCCTATTAACAAGCCATTTAACTAATCTGAGTCTCGACCATGACCTAGTTAAAATGCATCTGGCAACCCATTAAACTACAAGGGATGAACTGGGAATCATACTCAAATAGCATGTAGTGAAGTACTAATTAGCATCTGTGTGAAGAGTGCAGGAATTCAAAAGACAAATATGTAAAAAATATGTAACTCATTTGCTAAAAATTAGGACATCCTACCACACACAAGCATCAATGTTCAAGAGCAGCCCAGTAGTGCTGAATGGTGAAGAAACTTGGCAGAGACATACACAGAACAATTTTAGCTTAAGGGAATCAAACCACATACCATGAAGCAGCTAGAGAGATAGAATAAATCTACAGGCAACTGAAGAATGCAATTTAAGGTACATGTGCAGTAAACCATATGATTAGTATTTAAAGGGGAAATAACAACCAGTTCATTCAAATTAAATGTAATTTTGATACTGAGAGAAGTGAATTCCTGTGCAAGCACTTAGCAGCATTTGTACTTATTAAATATAAAAGTGTATACTTTAGTTTACTCATTTAAGGAGAGCCAGTGCAGTTTTAAAACTAAAAGTCAGCTAAATGAGAGTAGTTCTTCACATCTGGGACAGGATAAGGACAAATTGTGTATGTACAAGGGAGAACACAAGCTCTAAACCTAACTTTAGAATAAATAATGTCTGTGGGTATAGCTATGTGTCTGAGGCAACTGCTCCTAAATGGAGAAGTTACTTGCTTTTTTGGAAAGTGTATGTTATTTGTATGTGATTGCTGTAAGTTTAAAAGAGGGTTGGGGTTGAAAATATTTATAGCTGCATTTTAAGTATTTTTATTGAAGCAAAAAGTCTGGGGAAATATGACATGGGTTTCCAACAGAGAAAAAACATATATTGCATAGAAGATCAGCCTGATTATTATTAATATGTGCATGCAAGTGAAAGTAATAGTTTATCAGAATTACTACCTTATCAATTTTATCATAGAATGTCAATGGTAGACAAAAAAGGAAACACTACTGAATTATATTAATAAATGTATAGAGCAAATACCAATGTTACAAGATGTATACTTGGATTGAAATGAGTATGGCAAAGAAAGGAATTCAGAAGGCATATTCAGCAGCATATCAGGGACAAAAGAAAGGGAGGGTTATGGTACTGATTGCAAGATGGACTCCAATAGTGAGAGAAAAGAAAAAAATACAATAATAATAGATATATGGTAATAAGGGTTTTTGGCAGGGAAAGAAGAACCATGCTGACCTGCCTTTATATTCCACCTAAACCTGCTTTTATGGAGCTTAAGAGAATTTTCAAAGAAATAATTAACTTCCAGCAAGGAATGGGTATAGATAGGAACCTGATCTGTAATAGTGACAGTGGGACATAAAAGGGAAACTATAAAAAGAGGATACATAGTAGTCAGGAAGCCCTTCTACATGGCACACCTCATCATAAAAGGGTTCTCATCCAGGAAAAAAGAGGTCATTGTTCCCTTCTATTCATCACTCATTAGACCCATTATAGAGTACAATGCCCCTTTTTGAATGTACCTCACAAGACATCTGCAGTAGCTGGAAAGGCCACTGAAGTACCTCACAAAGAGGATTACTGGCCTCCAACAAATGCCCTACACTGACTGCCTCAAAAAACTCTAGCTTTTCTCCATAGCATATCGCCTACTCCGAGGTGATTTCTGCCTAACATATAAAGCTATGTCAAACCCAGAGCTGTTGGACATGCTACACCTAGAGAAATCCCAATCCCTCTGAGCTACATGCTCTAGGGACCTAAACCTTGTCACCACAATAAACAGGACATGCTGGAGGGATAGATTCCTGTCCCAGAGACTTCCTATAGTCTGGAACAAGCTACTCATCTATGGCAAGCAAAGTTCTTCATTAACACTTTTTAAGAAAAATCTTGATGAGTGGATGGGAAATAGGAAATACACCCCTGGGATCATTTCTGTGTCTCTGCTGGACAGTGGCACAGGAAAATAACTTTCTTGGGTGGCGTAAGCTATGGAACCTTGCTGACTAGGCTTACATAGGCCCTTGCGCCTATAGCCTAGTACCTACCTATGAACCTATAAAAGAATATATGAAAACATATGGAATGGAAAATGCAAACCTACTAGAAGAAGCTCAGACATAATTTATATATAATTCCCTAAGGTACAATAAATGTGTTAGACTGGATAGAAATTACATTCCGCAGGACAATGGGTATTTAATTTAAATCCAGTAATTCAATAATTATTTCAGATCATGCACCGATAAAGACTAATATAAAGATGCAGGACTAAGAAGTAAAAATGAGATACTGGCACATGTCTATGTATTTGTTAAAAAGAGTAAACTTTAAGAAATGAATGGTGGAAATGAAGCTATGTACTCACACATGACCTAGATTGGCAATGCCTATATATATGATGACATGGTATGATGAAGTATTTAGATGTATGGATTAAAAAGAATTCTATTATAGAAGTTAAGACTATATGGGAAGAGACTAAAAATATAAGACACAATTTGAAAAGTTGTAAGCTCTTAATTATGAAGGAGCCAATTAAATAGAAAGAAGTGGAATTTGTGTGAACAATACATGCAGAATAATGGTCAAAAGGAGGCGGAGGAGGATATCAGTAACTAATGTATTGTTGCAGTGAATGATAATTGCTGGAAAAGATATCCTACATATAATGCATCAAAGGTAATGAACAAGTTTATAACGGTCTGTTTTCTTTTCTATATCTATATATGGGCCTGTGTCATTCTTGAACATTTTTGAAGTTGATGAATGTGATTTAAAAAGGCTAATTAGTTCAGCCTGTCACTTGGTTGAAAAGATATTTAGAGAAATGTGAACATTATTACCTTAAAATATAGTAAATCAATATTTAAAATCTTGATCTGAAGTAGCTAACTTCATTTATCTGCAATCTGTGGGTATTCGGATCCATATCGGATCCGATCCAGCAACTTTTTCCAAGCATCTGCTCCAAGCTCCTACCCTTACTCATAATCCCTCAGATCTCATTTGCCACTTCATGCATAAGCATCATAGTCTCTTTAACTCCAAGTTGGGTACAGTAAGTGATATTTTTTTCTTGTATTTTCAATGAGTGTGTGTGATCGTTAGTTAACCCTTTCCTCCCCTTCATTGTTCATCTTTTTTTGTTCAAAAAAAAAAAAGTTAGTTAAAGTTAGTCAGGTAATGTAGTAGGCCTAACCTATACTTAATGTGTGTGTGGTGGTTTTGGCTTAAGTTTTGGCTGACTGGGTATTTTTTATTATGACTGAACAGCCAAAACCAACTTTTAAAAAATGCACAGAGTGTGGCCACAAGCTTTCACTGGATGATGGCCACACTCTGTGTGTTATTTGTCTTGGTGTTTCCCATCTTTCTTTACCTTGTAGTGTGTGTGCAGGGTTCAAACCTAGGGCCCTAAAAGAAAAGAAGGCAAAGCTGGTAGCTAAGGGCCTTCTACCAGTTTCTGCCTTGGACACGGTGACCTCAACCTCGGCTCTTCAAGTAGCTGATCAACCCCCCCCCCCCCTCAGGCTGGGACTCAACCTCCCACTAAGCCTACTGAAGTGGGGACTAAAGGAAATGAAATAGAGAAAAAAGACAAGGACAAGAGGAGGATAGGCACCGCAAGCAGTCTCCAGAGTGGGAGCAATTCCCTAGCCAACCTTCAAAAGTGAATAGGACTACCTCTCCTTGGCTCCACTCCTTGAGGTTCTTCCCAGAGCCGATGGAGCCCTCAGACCCGAGGCCTTCATTGATGTCATCACACCGACCAGTCAGATCTGAGTTGGTTGCCTCCTCGGGTTCAACTCGGAGTCTGTCATAGCTAGATATGGACAGGATGATGTGGAGGTTCATTTGGACGCAAATCCAAATGGGAGTCTTGCCAGGCCCTTCCCCAACCGGAGAGGGGACCTCCATGCCCTTCTTCCATCCAATCTCTCCTTCCCCAATCTGACCTGCTGTTTCAGGGTTTATGGATCCAAGGATCCTTGGAGCTGGGGGTTTGACACTGATGGTTCCTCCAACCTCGATGCCGGTGATTACCTTGAGTTCCTCGGATCAGACCTGTTTGAATCCGAGCAACTCTCGTGGGCCGAGAGCGGGGAGTCTGATCCCAGGGAATAGAGGTGTCTTTGGCTTTGACATTGTTGGATCTGAGCTGTTCCTTTGGAACCCCGGCTACCTCGGCCTCTGCCCCGATCCTCATGGTGGAGCTGGGGAGAGCTTTCTCCTTGTTGGTTGCTAAGGAGGTCTGCTCTCCATTGGCATTCAATGTGGTGGAGAGGGTTCTCTCCTAAGGATTGAGACCCCAGCCTATTGC
The DNA here is from genome assembly GCF_019279795.1 of Protopterus annectens. Lineage (NCBI taxonomy): Eukaryota > Metazoa > Chordata > Ceratodontiformes > Protopteridae > Protopterus > Protopterus annectens. The sequence continues at coordinate 485,903,492 of NC_056750.1, read as the reverse complement.
CTTGAACTCTGCCCAGGCTCCCGTGGATTTGGTCACAACTCCCATCAGCTTGTCCCAGGAACAGCCTGTGCTAGAGGACCCCACAGGTGGATCCCGTCGTGGAACCCCCCCCAAGACTGACGAGCCCTCTTCAGAGAGTCCCACTGAAGAGGGTCCCCATAAGCACTCGTGTAAAAGGAGGCGCATGGACTCCCCGAGTCCCTCACAGAAGATACTGACTTAGATGAAGGTGAGGGTTCAACCCAGGTCACCTCCTGAAGATGTCTCCTTTGGAGACATCATGAAGATCCTCCGCCAGAGGGGAGGTTGGTCAGCCCCAAAACCCTCTACAGATGAGTCAGTATTCTTGGAGGCCTTTGGCATGGGCCCATCTACATCCTGGGTGTCCCATCCTGTGGATCCCTTCGTGGATCTTATTACCATGTGAGCATGGAAGGAGCCTGACAACATAGAACCAATACCTAAATGCCCAGTCATGATCCTCTCTCCTCCCTCAGACAGACAGGCCTGGTACAAGGGATACCCAGTGGATGCTATGGTGGTTGCAGCTGCCACCAAGAGAGAACTGGCACAGGAAAGTTCTTCGGTCCACCCTCTGGACAAGGAGTTTAGCGTGGTGGATTGGTTTGGGAAGCGAGTTTTTTCTTCAGAGATATTTTCTATTCGAGCGCTGAATTATTTGGCAGGCATCATACGACTTAAGTGAGACATAGTCACAGAGTTCGCTGTGTCACCCACAGAGTCTTTGTCACTGGAGGACAAGCTGTTGTTCTCTGCGAAAATCTTGACTCTCAAATCTGTATCTTACACGTCCATGCGTCTTCTTTCCCATGCCATGGAAGGAGCGACTAGGGCAGCTGGGACCGGCATAGCTATGAGGTGACATGCTTGGCTCAGACTGTGTCAATTCGTGGACCCTTTCAAGGTGTCATTCACAAATACTCCCTTTGATGGTTATTCCCTGTTCGGGAAGACAGTACGTGACACCCTGGTCCAGAGCGAGAAGGACGGAAAGACCTTGTTTGCTGTCAGAGTCCGCTTCTCAAGTCCACAAAGATCCTTTCCCAAGAATCAAAGATGGCAAAAGAAGATGTGATTCTGAAAATCTCAGCTTTCCCTGGACTCTCAGGACAACTCGTCCCTTAGAGGCAGAGGGGGACAAGACAGACACCGCCCCAGAGGCAGAAGTGGGGCCGAGGAACTTTGGGTCTAGGGAGACCTTCTCAGACAGACCCACATAGCAGCCCTGAGGGGTTGCCCAACTGTCCTACTCTGGAGACAGTCGGGGGAAGATTATAATTGCACCTAATGGCTTGGGAGTCCATCACAGCAGACCGTTGGGTGCTTCAAATAATATCCAGAGGCTACTCCATCCCGTTTGATGCCCCACCCATCCAACCAAATCACCTCCCAGATGTTCCACCCACTCAAAGGGAGGCAGCAGCACAAGAGATTTCAAAGCTGCTTTGCAATCGTGCCATCGAACCGGTCCCCCCAGATCAGTCCAGCTTAGGCATTACTCCAGGTTCTTTGTATTGCCAAAAAAGGCGGGGGACTTCAGTCCCATATTGGACCTCTCAACCCTGAAGCTGACTGTAGCCAAGCAGAAATTCCGGATGGTCACCTTGCAGTCTATTCTACCTTACCTCTGAGAATGTGACTGGATGTGCTCGATAGACCTCCAAAATGCTTACTACCATATCAAAATTCGCAGAAGCTCCAGGAGATTCCTTCGCTTCCGGCTGGGAGCCAGTAATTTCCAGTTCAGAGCCATACCCATTGGTCTCACCACAGCCTCCAGGGTGTTCACCAAGGTTATGGCAGTTGTAGCGGCTCACCTGAGGCTTCAGGGAATTCAGGTGTTTCTTTGCCTAGACGATTGGTTCCTCACTGCTGCCACCAAGCGTCTTCTTTGCATGGCCAGAGACTCCTTCCTGCATCTTGCAGTCAACCTAGGGATTACCATCAACATCTCCAAGTCCCGTTTGAACCCGACACAGACCTTGGAATTTATAGGGGCACAGCTGGACACCCTACAACTGAAAGTCTTTCTAACTCGAGACAGGGTCCAAAGCCTATGGGCCCATGTATGAGCCATCCTTTGCCTGAGGCTGCCAATGGCGATCAATGTTCTTCAAGCCCTAGGCTCCATGGCCATAGCAATCTCAATCCTTCCTTGTGTGTGCCTTCACACGTGGGTGCTTCAGTGGACCCTGGCAGTACAGCTGTCTTGGCTAGACCTCCCCATGGACTATCCAATTCGAATCAGCAGAGCCTGCAAGATGTCCCTTTTCTGGTGGTTCCAATCACCGGAAATCTTGGCAGAGTGACCCTTCATAGCACCCACAGCCCAAGCCACAGTGACCATGGACATCTCCCAGCTATGGTGGGTGGGCACTATTTGGGAAGGACGGTCCAAGGCATGTGGTCCCAGACTGAGACCAGATTGCATATAAATGTTCTGGAAATAAGGGCAGTACTTGTAGCGTTGCAAGCCTTTCACGCTGTTCTTCCCCTGGGGATGATTGCAGTTCAGTCAGACAAACATGTCTGTTGTCTGGTACATCAACAAACAAGGGGGAACCAGATGTTACCCTCTCTGTCGCGAGACTATGAGATTGTGGGAGTGGGCGATCTCCACCAGTCGGTTTCTGATTGCAACACTCCAACATTTTAGAGAATAGACTGAGTCAGGCTATTCTAATGCCATAGAAGTGGTCTCTGAAACAATTGATAGTGGAGGTGATCTTCCTTGCGTGGGGTCAGCCTTGCTGCGATCTCTTTGCATCTCCTTCCAATGTGAAGTGCAGCGAGTTCTTCGCTCAGATCCCCTTACCAGGGGACTCCTCTCATCCATGCTTGGCCTCCTGTGTTACTGCATGCTTGCCCCCCGTTACCTCTCATTCCAAAGTTTCTTCAGAAAGCTTGCTGACTGTGGTGCAAAGTGATCCTCATTGCTCCATTCTGTGGTTCCCCTTCCTCTGGTCTCATGTTCTAACTCCTCCTCCTCCTCGGATTCTGGATCCTTGCACGGATCTCATCTCTCATCCCTAGGGCATCTGTCCACCCGACCTGGACAACCTCAAGCTGACAGCTTGGTGGCTCCAGTTCCCTTGATTGCTAGGACTCCCGGTCTGTTACCTTCAGTAAAGACTATTCTGGTGGCATCCCACAAAGCTTCCACTAGGAAGATTTATCACAGCAAATGTAAATGCTTCTCTATTTGGCCTGTCAGAGGAACCTAGATCCCTTTACAGCCCCGGTTCCTGCAGTGTTGGAGTTTTTGGCCAATATTTTCCAACAAGGGGCTAGTTCCTTCATGGTAAAAGTGCAACTGGTGGCCATCTCTAATTTTCATGTCGGTGAAAATATGAATGCTCTGGCCTCTTTGAGACTGTGTAAAACTTTTCTAAAAGGCACCTTTCCTTTATGCCCTCCGGTTAAGGACTCAGTCCCTCCTTGAGACCTTACCCTAGTTCTGCAGGCATTAGATGCTCCCCCCTTTGAACCTGCAGCATCAGTAGATCTGAAATTCTTATCCTGGAAGACAGCTTTCCTAGTGGCCATTACTTTTTCCAGAAGAGTTTCAGAGATTCAAGCTTTGTCTGCCGTGCCCCCTTACTTGATCTTTCATAAAGACAGGAACCCTTCCTTCTTATCAAAAGTTGCCTCTGAATCAAATATTAATCAGATGATTAACCTGCCTGGTTTCTTTCCAAATTTTCAGAACAAGGGTGAATATAAACTGCATTTGCTAGATGTTCATAGACAGCTTCATTTCTATTTACATAGAACTAAACCCTTTTGTAAGTCTGACCAGTTATTTGTGTCCTTTTCTAGACCCTTTTTGGGCAAAGCCATATCCAAGGTCTCCTTAGCTAGATGGATTACACAATGTATACTGCAAGTCTATAAGGACAAAGGTCAATCCCTGCCTAGTCCTGTTGAAGTTCATACTACCAGATCTATGGCAACATCTGCTGCTTTTTGGTCTAGGGTTTCACTGGATGATATCTGTGCAGCAGCGACCTGGGCAAAGTCACATACATTCATTTCTCATTATAAGTTGGATTTGATCTCTAGAGGAAGAGCATCCTTTGGCTCTGCGGTGCTCAGGAATATCCTTCCATGTGAGCATCCCAGGAGTTTTGGTAGCTGGGGACTGTGTCCCACAGGTTGTAGATAAATGAACTTAACTACTTCAGATAAAGAAGTTATGTACTCACCATAACGTTCCATCTGAGTAGTTATACTTCATTTTCTGCAACTGTCCCACCCTCCTTCCCCCGAACCTGTTCTAGGTTAGTGATGTTATTGAGTTGCTGATAGTTTGGATAGTGGCACACTTGATCTGAGGGATTATGGGTAAGGGGAGGAGCTTGAAGCTTGGAGCAGATGCTTGGAAAAAATTGCTGGCTTGGGTCCGATATGGATCCGAATACCCACAGGTTGCAGAAAATGAAGTATAACTTCTCAGATGGAACGTTATGGTGAGTACATAACTTCTTTTTTTACTGCATTATACAGATATCAAGAATCAGTGCATTTCTGAGTTTCATCATGAAAGCTTCAAAATGAAATGTTTTAATAACTTGTATGTAACATGATTTACAAGTATTAATGTAAATATAATCAGGCAATACTAGATGCCTAGAAATGTGACTGATCATTCCCCAACAAGCACCTGAAGGTGTCAGTAGAATTTAATATGTTAATGTGCTGCAGATGCCACTGAACAGAACTGAAAATAAATCTGTTCAATTCCCACTGCTGTCTTGTGTCAATCATTTCTTACAGGCACATATGAAATGCTTGCATGATATTTCATTATTCTGTACTAGTTAGTTTACATAGTTTTGCTACTACAGTTCCTTCTACTTTTGGCTGTTTCCATGTTGATCAGTATTTGATATATAGGATGCAATAACATTAAAGGAATACAATGGCAGTCAGTGTGTATTGTTGTGCTGAGAGGACTGGAGTGAAGTCTGTGCTGCTGCTCACATCTTCTAGATCTACTGATTGTTTAAAAAGGGATTTCCAGTTCTAGTAAAGACTGGGAATTAATGGGGATTAGAAACCCTAAGCACTGCAAAGGAACATATTTAAACAGGTCTAAAAAAGTAAAACTTAGTCTCCTAAGGAGAGAGGCATTACCGAACATAGTTTTTCATAGTGTAGATGTTGAGCCATTTAATTTTCAAAGCAATTTAATATATCATGGAGGTGGTGTTTTGTTGACCTGTGTGAAATGTAATGAACAAATGGAAAAATCCCTGTTTAACAGCTATTCTGAGCCATACATGTTACTACTAAGATGCATAATGTAGAAAACATATCAATAATAAATAATTCTTATAATTCTGATTACATTGTGTCTGCGGTACAGTGACTTAAATAAGCATATGGTAACTGATTTTAGAGATACTCATATAAAAATGATTGTAAATCACTAGATGGCATACCAGAAATGTAAAGGTATTTAAAAACTGAAAAGTAATACTGTAACACTGCATACTGCAAGCCAAGATCTTATTGTAGCTCGATTAATTACAGTATAAATAAAATACATTTTATCTGTAAAAGTATTTTCCTCAGCTGTAGAAAAATATATATTAAAAGGGTCTATATTATATGAACGAAAGTTCATATAATCGCTCTAATGAGTGAAAATCCCGGAAATCGAAAACGATATTGTGGGGGGCTGTGCCTCCCACACCCCCACTAAATATATATTCCAACTCTGAGATCAGACTACAGTGACGAAATGGCAAATACTACAATCTTCACTGTACTGCGATACCACAGCACGCATCTCGATTTCTGGGATTTTCGCTCATTAGAGAGATCAATTATATGAACTTTCGTTCATATAATATAAACCCTATTAAAATGTGTTAAGAAGCTGTTATTACCTAAACCAAAATGTCTCACATGATTAGGTGACAGTGAATTAAATTAAATCCCTCTCATCAGCAGGTATAACAGTCATGACAATGGCTATGTATTAAACTGGGTTTAAAAAAGATATCAGTGCTACATGCTTTTACCTCATTTTGGTCTAAGGGCTATGTACCTAAAAGATAATGCTGAGCTGCTTTCCTTTTGTCATTTGTATTCTAATCCCATTACCATTGTCAGCAATTTTTATTTCTCACCTTCCTTTAGTGATTCAATCACATCATAGACAATCCGAAGGCTTTTGAGAGTAAGTCATTAGGACAAATATCTACTAACTTTGTTTATTGTGTATATCTTTGCTGGGATGTCCCGAATGTAAATGCCTATGTAAACAAAATAATGCATGTAATTATATCAGTTTTATTAAACAGTCTTTTAATGGGTAGCAGAGGTGGAAGGAACAGGTTAGTAGAATGGCATTAAATGGCACACAAGTTGCTTATCATGTGATGAAGGATGTGGTCTGGTTTGCTACTTGAGTAGCACCCACTGGGAGTTTTGCGTGGTACAGCCCATAGAGTCTGTGTTAGATGGATGTACGGCTGTAGCATAGCTGCATGGGTGAGAAGGCAGTCATCCAGTGAAGATTAGGTGCTTTCTTTCCACAGAATAGTAGTACTAACATTCTTCAGAAGTTATGGAGAGGATGTTAGGAGCATTTTAGGGTTGGAGTCAACAATCATATCTGACTGGTTTACGGCACCACAATCAACTCTTGTTCGTGGTTGACTGCCCATTCATGGTGGCTCTTGTCTCCATAAAGAAAGCACAAGGTAAAGAGGCCACAGGGAGCCAATATTTAGAAGGTAGAGGGAGTTAAAAGTTAAAAAAATATTTACTGGTGCTTTATTGAGTGCAGAATTAGGGCTATAGTTAGCACACATGAGTAAGGTGAGGCGGTGTGGCCTACACTTTACTTTACAAAGACTCCTTCCCTTAAGAGAAAAAATATACATGCATATTTTTCGATTTTATGAATTCAGTAGGCATTGTTTCAACATGCAGATTTCGACATACTGATATTTTTGCATGTTGATTAATACCAGTACACACACACACACACACACACACACACACACACACACACACACACACACACACACACACACACACACACATAATCTCCAAGTGAGGACTGTAGCAGCTGCTTACTCTTTAAACATTGTCAACAGGTAGTGCCACATCAAGGGTTAGCACTGGGCCACTGGGCATCAGAATAACTAGCGACTTCTTCGTATAACAAATTTTACTAAACAGTCATCCGCAGTAGATATCAGCACATAGACTGTATCACCTCTACCACTTTTAATTGTACTTTTCTCCTTATACTTTTCCTATATGTATAGTCTTCACTATTTCTCTTTCTTAAAAAACTACCAAACACTATACTTGCTCTCCTCCACATAACTCCATCTCATAGTTGTAATATCATTCAGATAAATAACTCTCTTCAGTTTCAGGATTCTTCATCTGCTACTATTAACCATATTGCTCAAAACTAATCAGCCTAACTGATAAATGTACAGAAGTTTTAGGCAAGAAATGACTACAAAATGTCATGTATCATACAGTCTGATTTCCTGTGTACCATTGTTTTTCCTTTTTGTACAGCTACAATTGTCTTCATATTGTAGAATGATAAATTTGAAATTGTAAATACCTTTCTGTTGTAACTTTTTTCATTGGCATCTGCTTAAAAAAGTTTTTTTTTTGCTCAGTCAGACTATCCCAGCAAATGAATAATAATATATTTATAACAGAATATATATATATATATATATATATATATATATATATATGTGTGTAGAGAGAGAAGTTTTCTTGCTGAAATATTGGGACTTATAATGCTAAGTTCTAAAACACTGAAAAAAAAAGCTTGAAAATACTTGAGGAGAGTGAATGTTGAACAATGCTCTTCTTCTTTAAACTTGTTTATTTACAGGGGTCATGCCCCTATACTCTCCAAACTTATATAGTCCAACTCCCAGATCGACATACCTTGGGAAAAATGGGAAACGAGGAATGGTCAAAGAAATAGCAGTCTCAGACTTAATAGATGTAAGTCCATATTTTCAGTCAGTCTCCCAATTCTGGCACTCAGATTGAATTATTAGGCATACAGACTGATGTGCCTACAGAATCCACATTGGAACCTGAAAAAAGTATTGCACAAGTCGTGTGTTGTCAAGGATCCATAATATATAATTTAAGTGACTTTATCATTCAACAGACACATTTTAAATTATTGAGCAGAGGTTTTAATTATGCACCCATGTTTAAAACTTCTTCTTCTTCTTTCATCTTTTCCCAGTTAGGGATCACCACAATGGATCACCTGTCCGCTCATGATTGGCAGTTTTATGGTGTCGAGTTGCCAGCCTGGCACCCAACCTTCTACAGAAGGCACACACATATATGCACTCATGCCTAGGGACAATTTAGAGTGTCCAATCCACCTACAGCATGTCTTTGGGACGTGGGAGGAAACCGGAGCACCCGGAGGAAACCCATGCAACCACAAGGATGCCATGCAGACACCACACAGAAGGCACCCCAGGAGAGGATTGAAATGGAGAATGTCTTGCTGCGAGGCAGCAACGCTAAGCACTGCACCACCACGGCTGCCCACACCCATGTTTAAAACTGATGTGGTAAAATTATTGATTAATTTGAAATTGTTTACTAGACAGTTTAATTTGCATCTGTTTTTGTTTTTTTCAAATCAAAGTGATATGTCCAATAGTAGTACATTAATGTTGAAACGCAAAAGTGTTTTTATTCCCCCATTCCACCCTTTGGTACATATACAGTGGATATACAAAGTTTACACACCCCTGTTAAAATGCCAGGTTTTTGTGATATAAAAAAATGAGACCATAATAAATCATTTCAAAACTTTTCCCACCTTTAATGTGACCTATAACCTGTACAATTCAGTTGAAAAACAAACAAATCTTTTAGGGGAAAATATATAAAAAGTAAAAAACGTACAATAAGCTGGTTGCATAAGTGTGCACACCGTTAAATGAATACTTTGTTGAAGCAACTTTTGATTTAATTACAGTATTCAGTCTTCTTCTATCAGCATGGCACATCTTGACTTGGCAAAATTTGCCCACTCTTCCTTGAAAAAGTGCTCCAAATCTGTCAGATTGCAAGGGCAACTCTTGCGCACAGCCCTCTTCAGGTCACACCACAGATATTCTATTGGATTTAGGTCTGAGCTCTGGCTGGACCATTCCAAAACTTTAATTTTCTTCTGGTGAAGCCATTCTTTTGTTGATTTGGATGTATGCTTGGGGTCATTGTCGTGTTGAAAAGTGAAATTCCTCTTCATCTTCAGCTTTCTAGCAGACACCTCAAGGTTTTGGGCCAAAAGTGATGGTATTTGGAACTGTTCATAATTCACTCCACCTTGACTAAAGCCCCAGTTCCAGCTGAAGAAAAGCAACCCCAAAGCATGATACTGCCACCACCATGCTTCTCCATGGGGATGGTGTTCTTTTGGTAATGCGAAGTGTTGTTTTTGCGCCAAACATTCCTTTTGAAATTGTGGCTAAAAAGTTCAACCTTGGTCTCCTCAGACCATAACACATTTTCCCACATGCTTTTGGGAGACTTTATGTATTATTTTGCAAATTGTAGCTGGGTCTGGATGTTTTTCTGTGTAAGAAAATGCTTCCGTCTTGCAACCCTACCCCACAGTCCAGACATATGGAGAATATGGGAGACTGTCACATGTAGTACACAACCAGTGCTTGCCAGAAATTCCTGCAGCTCCTTCAGTGTTGCTGTAGGTCTCTTGGCAGCCTCCATGACCAGTTTTCATCTTGTCTTTTTATCAGTTTTGGAGGGGGTGTCCAGTTCTTTGCAACATCACTGTTGTTCCATATTTTCCCCACTTTTTGATTACTGTCTTCACTGTGTCCATGGTATATCCAATGCTGTAGAACATTTTTTGTACCCTTCTCCTGACTGATACCTTTCAACAATGAGATCCCTTTGATGCTTTGTAAACTCTCTGCAAACCATGGCTTTTGCTGTAGTAAGCAACTGAGTAAATGTCAGGAAAATCCTACTAGGACAGCTGAACTTTATGTGGCATTAATCAGAGTTTCTTTAATTGATGACAGGTGTGTACCCAAGAACACTGAATGGTGTAATTAAATCAAAATGTGCTTCAACAAAGTATTATTTTGAAGGTCGGCACACTTATGTGACCAGCTTATTGAACATTTTTTTATTTTTTATATTTTCCCCTAATAGATCTGTTTTTCAATTGAATTATACAGGTTATAGGTCACATTAAAGATGGGAAAAAATTTGAAATTATTTATTGTGGTCTCATTCTTTTATGTCACAAAAAACTGGCATTTTAACAGGGGTATGTAAACTTTTTATATCCACAGTTTTAGAGTGTATATGTGAAGGTGATTTAGAAAAATTACTTGCAACCCTGCTTTTCAAAACAATTTATCCACTGAAGAGAGAGATCATGTGTAAAAGAATTAACCAGAAATAAGGATTATAGCATTATGAAACCAGATAAAGGTGGCGTTATGGTAATCATGACACATTTCGATCATGCATGTAAAATGTATGATATTTTGAATGACACCTCCACCTATGAAAACATATCTATGAATGAGATCAGTAAAGTGTATGCTAAAATAGATATGTTGCTTTATGATGCCTTTAGCCAGGGGTCCATTACAAAATCTGAACTTGAATATTTAACAGTCGAGGCCCCAATAATTCCAGCTGTGTTTGGGATACCTGAGACACATAATCAAAATGACCCCCCTTTTAGACCGATTGTGGTAGCCAGTGGATCAAAAACCAAACCTTTAGCAGCCTTTATTACTTACTATTCAAAGATGGCTTTGCAAAATAAATCATATATTTTGTGAGTCTCTTAGCATCGTCTTGAACTTTTAAGAGGTATCACTACCAATCAAGAATTTTTGTTTCTAGCTGTAGATGTGATCAATCTCTTTTCTGTTATTCCCCACAATAATGGATTAGATTTTTATTTCCATAGTTTAAGTACTAGTGGGGTTATTAATGGTGTTAGGGCAAATTTGTTAGTTGACCTGATGGATTTGGGTTTGGAAAATAATTTTCTCTTTTTTGAGAGAGAATATTTTGGACAAGTTACTGGTGTGGCTATGGGTACAAAATGTGTGCCTATCTTCACCAAATTGGTGTTAGCAGAGTGGGAAATACATTATGTGTTTTCTTCACCCTACATGTCCAAAATCTTAATTTTGTTTTTGAGATTTTTGGATGATATACTAATATTGTGGTTGGGGAGTCGAGAAGAAATAAAAATCTTTATGGATTATATGAAATAGCACTACCCAGTTATTGCAGTTCACTTATAGAGTACATCCAACTGAAATAGATTTTTTAGATATTTTTTTGAAAAAAGACAACTTGACTGGTGAGTTGACATCTGAAATTTTTAGAAAACAAAACTACTCTAATACTCTTTTACAGTTTGACAGCTGCCAACCACTACATCAAAAAAGAAGTGTAGTAAAAGGATAGGTGGTTAGATTGTCAAGACTAGTTAGTGATGATGAAACATTTGGTGAAGAGATGGCCATCTTAGTAGGGATGTTTAAAGACAGGGGTTATCCCTTACATTCTTTGTTGAGTATAAGTAACAAGGTTATAAAGAACCGGGGAAATAGATTTATCCATATCTTAAAAATGACAGAGACTACAAGTTTAGAAGTAAGTCAAAATGCCATGGAAGAGGTGTTATGGTCATCCAATATAAACTTAATATGGTTTGGGAAGGAGTAGTTGATGTAGATTTGAAATCAAAATTGGGTTATAAACCTAAAGTAGCATACAGTTAAGAATCTTAAGGAGATTTTAGAAATGCAAAATTAATATGTGTGAGGCCTGCAGTTGCTGCAAGTTTATTAATGATGGACCTTATGATGCCATTACAGGATATCATAGGATCTGTCCTGGGTGCTGCAATTGCCACAATAAGATGGTGGTTTACGTAGCAACATGTGCAGCATGTCCAGGAGTTTATATAGATAAAACCACCAGGAGATTAAGAGACAAGATTGAAGAACACATTAGGGACATCAAAAACAAGTGCGTTATATGTACATAGCACTAGATGTGTTAACTTCAAAAGATTTTTATTTTTTATTATTGACAAAGTAATTATTAAAGAGAGAGGTAGTGACCCTAAATTGGAAGCGGAAGTGAAGGAAACAGCGTGACAATTGAGACTCAACACCAAAAGTGAGCCTGGTAGTAATGACAGCATTTCTTTTTCCCCTATATTGAAACAAAGGGCCAAACAAATATAATTGTGACCTAATTTGGTTACTATTGTGATGGGTTCCCATTGTCTAATAAAATACATGTGTTGTCGCAGTTTTATATAAGAAATCTGGGTTGTTGTACTATTTTATTTTTATATTTGTTTTTAAATGTAGTCATTCAAGTGGGTTAAAAAGTTTGTCCTGTACTTCCATGGCTTGGGTATATTTATTAGTTAATGTCTCACAGCATTGTTTACAAATTCTTAATTTATTAAAGGAAGTTACAAATGTTTTATTGTATATAAATAGAGGAAGCTTTGATGTGTCCATAACTCTGATGATGCCCATATATGTGAGGGTGAAAGAGCTTAGTCGAAGTGGTTGTATTTTAACTTATAGTCGTTAATAAATAATCATTTTTGCTCTACTATATCCACTTGCGTGGTTTTTATTTTAATTTTAAATAGTTACCAAGAGGAATAGACTAAAAAGCAGCAAATGCATTTCATAAATGCTCTACATGAGTATCTTGTACAAACTCACATTTGCAGCAAGATGAATATGTCCAGCATATGTGAATCCTCTCTCAACACACACACACAAAATCACATTATGTTCGTTATCTTTTGAGAATAAAATGCAGGATATAGTGAGGAAAGAGAATTTGGTTGTTAGAACAGAGATGATGAAAGCAAGAAGATGGAGAACTCCAGGCTGGAAGAGAGAAGAAAACCTTATATCCATGATAAACAAAGCAATTGAAAACCTTGTTGTGTCATGTAGAGATATGAAGCAGATAAAGCCCTGACTATGACCCGCATGACTCACGAATGGTTAATAGATTGGGTGCTGGATTGCATGGTCATTTGAAGCTGGATCATCCATCCTAGGGAGATGGAGGCAGTCCAGTCTTTAGTACTTACAGCACAAACTCAACAGCAATACTAGTGCCCAAGATAGTGCTTAGCTCTGCCAAGCCATGTCCACAGTACACCTTTATATTAGCTGCCAAGGGGGATATTTAGGTCAGAAAACAGAACATAGCCCTTATGGAAGCATAGATGACAGACATATTATGAACTGCTCACAACCCACAGATAGAGAATGAATGGTAGCTAGATAGTCAGCAGAAATTATGTTTTGGAGAAAATCATACAGGAAAAAATAAGGAATCATCAGACATGTATCATTTATGAAACATCCGAAACACTGTCCTTGTTTACTGACCCTGAGACATGTATCGTATAACCTACAGCTGTCCAGAAAAATTACATTACCAGAAAATTTCAGAAAGAAAAGTTATACCATACAATGACATTATGTTAAAAAAAGATGCATTTTTTTTTTAATAATGACATTGTATATATAGCACTTAGGGAGATAGACGTACCAAAAGCTATCTTTCTTTAGTTACTCAGGCTTTACTCTCATGGGCAGAACTCATGATTCATGGATAATCCCTACATTGTAACCCCCAAAACTATGTTGGTAAATTGTTGAAAATATGCCTACAGTAATGATTTACTTTAACAAATATATCTGTAAGTCCTACACAACGCAAATGTTTCCAAATTTAGAATACAGGAACTGTTTCATTAGGAAGCATCTATTAGTGTTATAAATTCTGCAAAATTTGATCCTGAAGACAATATATATTATTTAAAAAGTGCCCCACATACCCTTCTGCACCACCTTAGTAATGCATGCTAAACCTGACCTTGTTCTTTCCCCTTACCAAAACTTTAAACCTACTCATTACCTTCAAAAAAACATTTCCATTACACCAGTGTTACACAAGACAGGCACAGACACATGCACACACAGACATATGCACCAAGCACACATGCACACACAGACACATGCACCAAGCACACATGCACATCAAAAGGCCCAGCCCCTCACTTAACCATAACTTTATGCATAACCCACTAACACCCTTTCACACAACCCACTAACACACACACACACACACACACACACACACACACACACACACACACTAATTCAAACCAACTTACCTTTTGGCAAAAGGACATTCAGTTAAATGGATGTTCCTGCAATTCATTCTGTTTAACAGATGAACTTTCATAAAATGAACTTCATCCATATAGAAATATATATATATAGTTTCAACAGCATTTGCAATAAAGTAAATGCTATACATACCATTTGAAGCATTTACAATACAGCACATAACAAAGTTAAACAAAGAATATCATCATATACAAAGAGGGAGGGTGGGTAAAAGTGAAGTCAGTTGATGTGGCTTGAAGGGGGCGGCTGCATTTGTCCTGTTTAAAAAGTTGTGGTTTTGGTAGCATCTTTTCTGAAAATATTGTGATTATGGTGTTGCAGACATCAGCAGCAAATGTGAATGAGCAATGTCTCTACCATTAAATGTCCATTTCTGGACATAGGACAACATTTGTCAACATAACAGCAAATAGAAATGGAATGCATTGTAGTATTTGGTGCAAATATTTCTCATCCATAAATAAATCCAGTGCATTCTTAGAGCCCACTGTAGTATCTTTAAATGTTATAGTTTATATTGTATGATACTTGTTTGACATCAAAAGGTGATAGCAAATTCTTCTAGTCTTCCCTTTAAGTGCATTTAGCATTCTACTTCTTATCCTAAACCATGTTTTCCCTCATCTCTTCACATCTCGTGCCATCAGATGCCAATGTGGATTCTCTCTTTGCCAAACATTCTGTTATCCCAATCTATGAGTCCACAACTCTGACTGTGAAGTACTTTTAGAAATTCAAAGAATTGTTGGTCCTTAGTGCCTGCTGCCTGTGGCCCCTAATCCCCCAATTCTTGCTGTGAAAGAAAACCCTTACTGTCCCTGCCATAGTCTTGTGTTTCTATATTATGCCCCCTCTCTTCTGGTCTCAAGTGGGAAGAGCTTTAATCTCTCCAGTATCTGCTTATATTATTCCTTCTCTGTGGCATATACTCATCTGTTGGCATTCCTCTGGATCCCTTCAAGGTACCCGATATGTCGCTTTTTGTGCTACCTCTATACCCACTCAGAATACTGAAGGTATATTCTCTCTGGGGTCAGATACAGCAGGAGCATTAGCTCTTCAGTTCTACAGCCTCCTCCCCATAGAAAACAGTCCAATATTCTGCTGGCTGTTGCTAGAGCCCTCTCATTCTGCTCCTGGTATTCCAGCCCTGATGTGGTCAACTCTTCAAGATTCTTTTCAGCCATAATTTGCCCTTCTTTCAACTGATACATCACATGATTGTTGCTGGGATCCCATGTGTATTACTTTGCATTTGTCTGCACCAGATCTCAGATGTCATCTTTCAGCAAACTTTGTCTGGCTATTCCAGTCCTTCTTACATTCCTGCCCCATCCTCCACTGCTGCACCAAAACTTGTGTCTTTACTGATGAAGCTGATCATGTTCTTTAGTCCATTAGATATGCCTGAAACAAATTCACTGAAGAATACCGAAACCAAGAGAAACCCTCTGAGTTGACACAAGAGGTGTTTCTTATTCCTGCTGTTTTACCTGTTAGCACAGCCCTAAGTGTTCTACCTTTTAACTATACCATTTAGCAACACAGATCTTTAGTCTTAATTCTACCCCAGTTTATCAAGTTTTCTTAGCAACTGCTGGAACCAAGTCACATAGTTTGATGAAGTTCATGTGTGCTGCATCTATTATGACTCCCTTGTTTTGTTTTCTAGTTACCCAGTAATAAACTTAGATCAGGTTTGTCTGGCAGCTTCTGCCTGTATACATAGCGCATAGGTTCAGAGGTAAATACTAAGCTAACAACCACTGCAAGCCTAACAGTACAATTCAACCCAGTTGTTTCTATGCAATATGGTTGTTTATTTGGAGGGAGTATGTCAGTTAGTAAGTTTCTAGAGGTTATATGAAGGGATGTTAGTTTGGGCATTACTTCCTACCTCTGTATATGAAAGACATGGTATGCGGACCAGAGCTGAATTTCTGTTTTCCCATCCTTTTGCCACAGATACTAGTAAATCAGAACATTGCTCACGTTAATTGTCCTGTTGGAAAGCAATCCCCCTTTCCCTCAGAATTCTCATCATTACTCTCCTTAACATGCTGTTAAGTATCTATAGTTACATGGAGTTTTCCTGCAGACCCCACCTCCTTGAATGGGAACCACAGTCATTATCTTTTGGTCCTTAGATACTTCTACATTGTAAACCATTGAATATCTCATTCAGAGGATCTGCCAGCAATTTAATAAGATATTCGAGCACCTTGAGAGGTAGCTCACTTGATCCCCCACTGCTTTATTCTTCTTCAGAGAAGACATGTTCTGAAATGCATCACTTTATGTCCAAGTGTTTGACAGCTGCTGTCCCTGTTCTCCTACCTACCTCCTAGCATGGCACCATCCCTCTCACTTTCCTTTGTAAAAGAACTATGCATTTAGTAACACCACTTTTCTTATTCATCTTTCATCACCTTCTTATCTTTGCACAGTATTGTTAGCTCTGTTTACAATCAACTTGTTGCACAGCTAAATAAATTAGTCTTTTGTTAAGTGTGAGGTACTCAAGACAGCCATGTTGAAAAGTGTTATAACATAAAAAAAAACCTTCACATGACCTGTCCTGTAATGCAAAGGTCATTTAGTGTGTCGGTTAGTGCTAAACCTTTCTAGTGACTTCCCAATACAGCTAAGAAACCATACAAGCATGTAATTTTACCTGCTTCATTTTACCCTTATTATTTTTGTATAACTGTGTAACTTATGCTATGTTCCAGTCTTGGGTTGTTATGCATCTTTTTAAAACATTTTCAAATAGAACAAGAACTGGTTGCATTAATTTTGTAGCCAGTCATTTTATGGTAATGTTTGTAACACAGTCCACACTAGCATTACTTCCTTTTTAACTGTGATACAGATTTTAATTGTTTTTAATAAGTAACTGAAAAAATATAAATGTTAGTTTAAGTAAGGTGGCCATCTGAACTTCTTAATAATGACAAACTAATTATCGATATTAACTGAAGCACTTGACTGTTTTTAGCCTATTATTTTCTTCATCAGTGATAAAGGAATCATAAATGTACAAACAACAGAACATATGATATGTAAAGAAACTGTGGTGACAGAAAACGAAATGCAGCAAGACACATTCCCATATTTCCATTATACAGCGACAGTTCCCAAAAGTGGAACTACACGTCTTTTGCAACAGATACAGTACTAGCACATGAGAACATTGCACAATGACATTAGCGTCATGTGTTTGTCATCATACCTCAGCAGATTGAAGGGTACAGACCTATACAGTGTATACAATATGCACATTTGTATATTGTGGCTTAAATATGGTATTTATAATACATGAATCTGTTACAGAATATGTACTTATTAACTTTCATTGACTGGATGCCTACCTACCAGACATGTGCTTGTTTTCAGTGAAGGCTTGAGGTTTTGCTTCTACAAATTATCACACCTTTTTGAGGTTACAAGAATGGATGTTGTGCATCTCTCACTAAAGTTTTACATGGATGTTTTTGGGTCTACCACAAATGAGTTACTGCTGATAGGTACAGAACTGCATGTGTCACAGTAAATATACTGTACACCGAGTAAACATAGTTTAACTATCACAGTCACAATTAATATATTGTACACCGAGTAAACATAGTTTAGCCATAGCAGTCACAATGAATATATCATACACAGAGTAAACATAGTTTAACCATCACAGTCACAATGAATATATCATACCCAAGTAAACATAGTTTAACCATCATACACTATGTATGGTAACTAACATTCTTACATTTTAACATATACTGATCAGCCAACATTATACATCTCTAACTTTTTTATTGACTATATTAAGTTAATACTGACTATACAGGTTTACTTTAACTCTTTACACTTTTGCACAGGGAATTTTTTCTGTTTATTTAACGTGTATTTTGCAAGACTGCTGTTCTGTGTGTAGTTAAAGCACCTTATGGTATATAGTTGGTAGGTACCTTTTTAACTTGTTATGAATACACACTAATATGTTGCGAAATTCTTAGCAGCTCATTTTTAATGAATGAATGACAAGTTAAAGAAGTTTGTGTGGGTGTGCTGTAACTAGTTTATGCTGAGGTATAAAGACTTTTTCTGATTTTGCAGTACTGCTGCAGTTTTATGTGTCTCTCAGCAGACCAATCGGTTAGTACACTGGATCTTATCAAGCAGACCGAGATCATACTTCTTCTTTTGGCTTTTCCCTGTTAGGGGTTGCCACAGTGGATCATCTGTCTGCTCATGATTGGCAGTGAAGTTTTATGGTGTTGAGTTACCAGCCTGGTGCCCAGCCTTCCACAGAAGGCACACAAATGCACTCAGTCATGCCTAGGGCCAATTTAGAGTATCCAATCCACCTAGAGCATGTCTTTGGGATGTGGGAGGAAACTGGAGCACCTGGAGGAAACCCACGCAACCACAGGGAGGACATGCTGACTCTGCACAGAAGGCACCCAGCCGAGGATCGAACCGGAGAACCTTTTGCTGTAAGGCGGCAACAGTAACTGCTGCATCACTGTGGCCACCCCAGACAGAGATCGCACTACAAAGAACAAAATGTTGCTTTGCTATGTTTTTTCAATGTTATGGAATTCAATGTTTTGAGTTTTCAGTATTATGAATTTTCAAGATTTTGGTCTCAGTGATTTGAATTTCAATGTTATAGGCTTTCAATCTTTTAAAGTGAATACACACATATATATATATATATATATATATATGTGTGTGTGTGTGTGTGTGTGTGTGTGTATATATATATATATATATATATATATATATATATATATATATATATATACAGTATATAAAAATATATATGTGTATATATATATATATATATATATACATATATATATATATATATATATATATATATATATATATATATACATATATATAAATATTTATATATTTATATATATATATATATATATATATATATGTATGTATATATATATATATGTATATATATGTGTATATATATATATATATATATATATATATATATATATATATATATATATATATATATATATATATATATATATATATATATATATATATATATATATAATGTGTGTGTGTATATGTGTATATATATATATATATATATATATATATATATATATCAAAAATATATATATATATATATATATCTATATATATATATATATATATATATATATATATATATATATATATATATATATATATATATATATATATATATATAATTTATATGTGCATATGTATTACAAGGCACTATTCCTGATGATTTATACAGGTATCTAAACGTTGATTTACCTCTTCTTCCATTATTTCAGGGTCTACCTAAGATTCATAAGAACATGAGCCATCCTCTGTTTAGACCTATAGTTGTCGGGAGGGGAATGGCTCACTGAACCTATGTCCATTTATCTAGAGAAAAAGTTGAGATTGATGTTGGACACTTATGTCTTTGTGTTAAAAGATACACAGCAATTCATTTTTGATTTGTATGAGTTTTCCAAGGATGATGTGTTTACGTCTGGTAACCTTTTGGTAACACTTGATGTTGTATCACTGTTCACAGTGATACCTAACCAGCAGGGTATTTTAATGCTTAAGGATTTTATTGAAATGAGAAGCAGTTTGGATGCTAGGCAGATTGAGTTCATTATATTTCTCCTTGAGATGGTTTTAGAGAATAACATTTTCACATTCAGCAATAGATATTACCATCAGAGGCATGGTGTAGCTATGGGCACACCTTGTGAGAATATATACTCCAGTGTTGTTATGGCCATATGGGAATGCAAGTTTCTAGTGAGTTTGAGATGGTGGGGTTATCAAATAAAATTTTACCAAAGGTTTGTCGATGACCTTTTTATTTTGGACTGGCACCATAGTTTAATTAGATGAATTAATTTGCTATCTTCTTTCCACAGCAGACTTTTTTTCCGGTTCACTGCCACTAAGTCCCATACTGAGATACCCTATTTGAATGTTGTGGTGAAGAGGGAGCCTGGTAGTAATAGACTTATTGCAAGCCTTTATACGAAGGATCTTTACAAACCGAGTTTTGTCCATCATAGCAGTATGCATCCTAACCATCTGTCTGAGAATGTGGTGAAGGGACAAATGTAAAGGGTCTCTAGGCTACATGTTAAAGACCAGGATTTTGAGGAATTTATCATGACCCTGAAGGATTATTTTAAAGCTAGGGGGTATAAGG